>NC_136019.1:14437904-14737904 GCF_048128805.1 Centroberyx gerrardi
AAGTTACAGTGTTTATTTAGCTGAGGCTATTTTGTAAATGTTTCGTTGACCGCAAGGCTAACTTGGCAGGCGGTGGACTGATTTGTAAGAGGAAAAGTTGATTCTAGTTTATTACAGGTCAGTGCGAGTGAATTTCAGCAATAGGATGTTGCTCCCACAGACAGTTCAAATTTGTATTAGTAAACTTTCACAGCCAAAAATGAGATAGGAATTTGTTCCGCCCCTTAATGTAATGTAATACTGATGCACAGCTCCATAGCAAATTAAATGGAAAATGTGACTATGAAAGCACAGGATAATTTACCTGGGATATCTGTAGATTTTAAGACCTAACAAAGCTATTATAATACAAAAACACATTTGGATAAAAAGACTCACACATTATTTGAGTCCACAAAATCAGATAAAGGATTCATGGTCCCATTTCTTGATGACAAATCAGTCTGTTCATATAATCAAATACAGTTTGGACCTAGGGCGTAGTCATATCATAGATAAATTATTAATTTGAGTGGTATTTCCTTCTTATTCCCTCACAGAATGTGGTTGAGAGGGTGACCAGCCTTCCTCTGGTGAGCTCCACCTATGGCTTGGTGTCCAGTGTGTACACCAACACTAAGGACACACACCCCTACATCAGGTCCGTGTGTGAGGCTGCTGAGCAGGGAGTGCGAACCATCACCTCCGTAGCCCTCACCACTGCCTCACCCATCATTGACAAGCTGGAGCCTCAAAGTAAGAACCTTTCCAGCAACGTTTGACATAACTTGCTCTAATCTATCTGCAAGTATTGCTTATTAGTTTACCAGCTGTCTAAACAAAACCTGTTTATTGGTTATACTCAAACTGAAACTGTTTCTGTGAGGATAATGCTGTGATGACCAGATGAGTCACATAAGCAGAATTTGTAACAGGAAGTTCAAGCTGGGCGGCTAGCTCTTACTCATGTTCATCTCTCACCCAGTTATTTTGTTTATTGCCTTACAGTCATCCTGCAATGAGCTGTCAGCCACAATTAAATTGTATGGCTCATTCACTTAAACATTTCACTCACTTTTCTCCCTCCTCACTGATATATTTTTTTTCCCAGGGAAGAGATTTGTAGACATCTTTGTTTCAGTTTGCTTTATTTTTTAAATTATTTTCTGCACTCTTTTATTCCCCACAGTTGCCGTTGCCAATGACCTAGCCTGTAAAGGTCTGGACAAGATTGAGAAAACTTTGCCAATTCTTCACCAGCCCTCTGAGCAGGTATGACCAGTGGTTGGCACAGATATATATAACGCAATATGACATTTCACAACATCCTAGTTGACAGTCACGTAGGCCCAATCTCTTGAGAGCTGAATCATGACCCGTGTCCTGTCTTGCACAACTGCTGGCTCCTCACTTATTTGGACTAAGCTCCTCCATAACCAAAACCACACTGAGGACAAAAACATTTATCTCTCTGTGTTTTCCCCCCTGCCCAGATCGTTGCCAGCGCCATGGATGTGGTAACCAGCGCTAAGGACGTCGTGTCGGTCACGGTGACGGGTGCCAAGGACACGGTGTCGGACACCTTGACCAGCGTAGTGGTGAAGACTCGGGGCGCGGTGCAGGACGGGATGGAGATGACCAAGGCTGTTGTGAGCGGGAGCGTCAACACGGTGCTGGAGAGCCGCGTGGTCCGGCTGGTCAGCAGTGGAGTGGACTCAGCCCTCTCCACCTCTGAGAGCCTGGTGGAGCAGTACCTGCCCCTCACAGACGACGAGCTGGGTGAGCTGAGTTTTGAGAGTTTATTTTTGCCTTGTGTTTTGGCTTTGAGTAATGTTAAATATATAAAATATGTAGATCTAGTTTATTTTATTTTGAATATGCAATTGTATTGAATTTGTCTGAAAGCACACATACCCCACATGTTGAAAACTTTATCAGGGATCAGTTATTGAGAGGAAGCTGCAGTCTGTTGTTGATGTTGGATTTGGTCCAGTTTCCAGGGAAAACACGACTTATCAGATTAGGCTCTTCTCAGAATCCAAGCTTGACTCAGGGGTCCAATTTTCTCCATCGCTAAAGGAGAAGTGAACACAAGAAGTTGTTTAGGGCTGGAGGATATCTACTGTGGCTTGCAGAAGCTTATTAGAAATAATCCTATACACAATGTTAGCGTCAATGGATCCATTGTAAGGGAGTGATTAATGAATAACTGCATTATTCATGCCTTTAAAAAGCCTCCAGCTACTTAAAGCATGCAACTGTTTCATTAGCTGTTATTCGCAAACTAGAGAAGACAGATGTAAACAAGCTAGAAGATGCCCTTCCTTTGCTCTTTGACTGAAAGCTTCACTGACAAAAACAAAATAAGTTGAACTCATCATGGTAATGATATGGCATTTCTCCACTTTTTTAATGCTTAATTTCATGCTTGCCTCCCTTGTGACAGAGCTGGAGGTGAAAACAGTGAAAGGCTTTGACAAGAAGCAGCCAAGCTACTACGTCCGTCTGGGTTCCCTCTCCACCAAGCTGCGCAGGCGGGCGTACAGCAGGGCCTTGGCCAAAATACAAGACGCCAAGCAGCACAGCCTAGAATCCATCTCTCAGCTCAACTACACTGTTGACCTGGTGGGTGTCCTTATCATTAATGTTAGTAGTATCAGTGGTGCTGTACACAACTCACTTTGCAGTAAGGAAAACAAACATAGAATTGTAGATAACTGGTGGGATTAGACGAAAAGGGGACAAACTTACTGGTAACAGTGCATTGAGAATGTTTCATGAGATGAGAAATTGCTAAATTGCGTTATGTCACATTCATCAAACTGAAACAAACAAAGCATATGTTAACCAGATAATTTCTTTTACTGCTACCGGACAGCAGACTAACATAAAGTAATGTTTCTCTAACTGTCCTTCACCAGATTGAATACGGCAGAAAGAATATTGACGGGGTCAACCAGAAGGTAAACGACAAGCTGAGCTCCTTGATGGAGTGGAAGTCCAACGGTCCAAACCAGGAGAACGGTCACGAGGCAGAGGTAAGGACGAGTTTGGCCAAGAGGATTCGAGGAAGACACAAACAGGCGATGAGATGCAACAGATAGTAACACACTGAATGAGACGAGGAAAGATGAAAACACAAAGTGCACATTATTATTATTTCCTATGAGTGTGTGGGTTAAGTGCGACCACACAAGCCTCTCTGCATAGAGAAACACAACAAGGTATCGCAGGTTTCTGACCTCGTTGTTCCCCTCCTCTCAGGTCATTGAGTCTCGCACCCTGGCCCTCGCCCACTCCCTCACCCAGCAGCTCCAGACCACCTGTCTGGTCCTGGTCTCTGGCCTGCAAGGCCTCCCCAGCCACATCCAGCAGGAGGCGGTCTCGCTCAGGCGCTCGGCCACCCAGCTCTACACCGGCTTCAATAAGGCCGCCGTCCTCGGAGACCTGCCGGACGGCGTGCTGGCCAGCAGCAAAATCCAGCTGGGCAAAATGAAGAATTCCCTAGACAACGTCATGGATTATCTGGTCAATAACACACCGCTCAACTGGCTGGTGGGTCCCTTCTACCCCCGGCTGCCCCCTCCGACTCAAACCCCAGCCTCCTCCACCAGCAGCGGCCCGGCCATGTCCTCCTCCCGTCTCTCGCCCCAGCCACATCCCATGGAAGTTGAGATGGAGTCACTGGATTCCCAGCAGCAACAGTGATTCATTACAGTTTTCTAAATAAGATGTTCTACACATATCCTGAGAAAATACTTGTTTGTAGGAAGAGTTTTAACTCCTTATGTAACACTTTGACTGTATTGCACATTAGGATGTGAAAATTGTAGATCCTCTGACTTAGAATTCCATGTCTCCCCAAACACATTGCTGTTTTTACTGTTTTGTTTTTGTACCATGCTTCAATTCTTAATGTAATCACTCAAAAAGGATTTGTCAATTCTATGCACAATTTCTAATCAACATGTTACCTGTCTTGTTGTGAGAGACCAGCTGGCAAAACAGAATCCAGTGTCTACTCATATATAAAACTTATCAACCTTATCTGCAGTTACTGGGTGTTTTTTCACATGTAAAACAGACTTTGCTGTATTTGCATCTTGAAGTAACGGCTGGGGGATTCTTATGCAACAGCTATGACTGGATTTAATCAAATTAGTTTTGGACTTTGATAAAACTGCTTCAGTCCTGCTTGGGAGAGCAGACACAGCTCGTTATAAAGCCACACATTGAATTTGATAAGATCTACACTGAAATTAATAAGAGCTGAATCAGCATAAAAACCGTGACATTTCATATCCAATAGGAATAGCACTTCCCATCTGTCAAATAGGACTCCATCTATACATCGGGACACCATGATAAACCATATCAAATGCTTTTGTAAGTCAATCAGCTAAGGCTTAACTGGACCCTCGCATAATCAGTACTCACCGATTATAATACTGGCATCTTGTGTATGGTAATTCAGGCATTGAATGTACAGTTAGTTCAGTACAGCTCTTTGAATTACACCAATAACTTATTTTCAGTGATGAGTATTCAGAGGATGATATAAATGAGCTTTATTATATTTTAAAACACATTAAGACAGACTTGGACCTGCACAACCAGCTCTTGTGACTGCAGCTGTTGTGAAGGGTTGAACGCAACTTCTGAAAACTAAAATGGGGGAAAGAAAAACAAAACATATCCTTGTCATTGTAGACGATGCAGTGTCTTTACTCATCACCAATGATGACTTTGACTTTGCTTGAGAGATAATCCATCAGCCTCTGGAAAAAAAAAAAAATCAGAATCCAGTTTGGAGAGAAAAAATTACCAACTGTACTGTTCCAGATGCCACACAATGTATTCCAAAAGGCATTTCCCCATTCTGTGTCCCTCGTTCAGATGCAATGACACAAACTAACCCCCCTCTAAACACATTTAAAAATAAGCATTGCATTACCGTGAGCCTCTGAATCTGGCACCAAGCCACATCATCCAGCAAGTCCAGGTTAATGTCGTCCTTGGTGTCTTCAGAAAAGCAAACCATCTAGGGAGGAGAGAACCAGCTTCCACATCAAGCACATTCACAAATAATGTTGCAATGCCTGCTGGGGATTCTGGGCTCCTGGACAAGATGCAACTCTGTGTACCTCACATTATAAGGGTGATAAGAAAGCTAACATTTGTTTCCCCATGATCTATATGGGTCATTATGTCATCAGGTCATTTTAAGTATGCACATGGGCTTTTTACTCCAGCAGTAGGGGAGTCGAGAGGAGCACAGTCAATAGAATGGATTGAACAGGAGAAAAGTTTAACCATGAGATAATGAAATAACATTGTTCCCTTCAGTCAAGAGCTGGTACCAAGTGACTTTAGAGCCAAGAACCAACACAGTACCTGTCCCTGCGATGTGGTGATAGTGATGTGTGGAGCACAGCCTGCCACTGAGCAGGACAGATCACCAGCAGAGGAGACGGACCTGAGGCAGCACAAGGTTCAGACATCAGTGTATTTCACAGTATGTTCACTTCATTTACAGCTACCAACAACCTGTCCTTGCCAGTCAAAACGTACAAATTATACCATTTGTTAAACATTATAAATGCACCTTGCATTCAAGAACTATCCATTTCCCACTCGAATCATTACATCACCATTACCTGACTTTTTTTTTTTTTTAATTCACAGTGATTACCATCTTTATGCAAGCATCATCCTTATGGATTGAGCAGCCCAATGCAAAGTCTATTCTACAAACCGTTTGCTGATCAAAGGTGCTAACAAACCTGAGTTTTGGTTTAGTCAATACAGTCTGGTCGCTGGTCTTGGCAAAATGGGTTTGAGTTCTCTTGACAGTGGCTGAGGAGCACCTGTAGAAATCAACAGGAATGTTAAAGCCTCTATACTGAGTACACAACATGTCAATAATACAAGACATTAACACTGTAGCGCTACCTGAGACTTCCAGTGCTTTTACTGCTGACTAATGCTCTGGTCCTTTTGGCTCCTTTTCCTCCCTGAAAACAAGATGGACAGCAAGTCATGTGGTCATTAGGTGACTCAACTTCTTTAGAAACCTAAGAACACTTCTGCAGATCATTTCTCATAATGCAACCTATATTTACACATACATGCATGTAGAGGCAGCAGAGATGCAGGCAGTCAGTAACAGTCAGGTGAGACATCTGTCTATTTGTCAAACATTTGGTAAAATGCTCCATCAAAACATGAGATAGAGTTTAGAGTGAACAACATCAGAT
Organism: Centroberyx gerrardi; assembly: GCF_048128805.1. Classification (NCBI taxonomy): domain Eukaryota; kingdom Metazoa; phylum Chordata; class Actinopteri; order Beryciformes; family Berycidae; genus Centroberyx; species Centroberyx gerrardi. The sequence goes on from NC_136019.1 coordinate 14,444,141, forward strand.
TGCCGTTTCACAATGCAAGATAGGCTGAAATGGCTCATAGATAGATGGCATTTACCGTTCCTGAGGTTTTAAGAAAAAATAAATCACCTCGTGAACTTACTGAAGGAACATTTCTCTGTTCTGGTCCAATTAAACCCACTGACTTGATTAGGAAGCGAACAAGCACCCTCTAGTTTTACTCAAAGACGATTTTGTTTTTGTCTTTGAAAACACAAAAAAGGATTTTAATTTGTCAGCTATTTCAATTATTCAAAATGCCCAACTACAACATCTGGTATAAGGCAAGGGGATGGTGATGATACTTTTCCAGAGTAGATCTTTGTCGTTATTGTAATTTTCTACATTCACCTAACTATTGTATTACCTTTCCACTTTAGTGTTACACTCTTCAGGGGCTGAGAACCCCTTAAGTTCAAAAGCAGAATATCTCAGTCAACTGGACTAACATTAGTCACCTACCTTAGAGGTCTTGGGTGAGGACTTCTGGGCTGGAATGATTTGGCTCGGTGCATCACTTAGTTTCACTGCAAAATGAAAGCAAAGAAAATGTTTTGCTTGTTTAAACTAAACCATTTGTCCTTAACGTGAGATTCTGGACAGTTTGTAGGCTACAACCCACTGCTATTCCCTCCCTCTAATACTTGTCACGGTCAGAGACAAAGGATTATCTGGGGGGGAAAAGGTAATTTCACCTCTTTTGCTGGAAGCCCTCTTCAGGGGCTGCTGCATCTCAAGGCTCTCGCTCTGCAACAGGTGAGGACACGACGCCAGTGATTTCACAGACCGACACTAGATGGCAGCAGAGAGGAATAAACCTCCTGGCTCACAACTCACCTTCATGACAATTGAAACCTCACTTGCAGAGAATTCCTCTTCTGCGCGCGCAAAGCAAACAAAATAAGTTAGGAATCCCAAACACTGCTTTGCCCAACTATCGTCTGCACTGCAGCTATGAGAGCTCACCGCTTATTAAATCCCCTATGCGCGTGTTTTGAAGAGAGGGGGGCATCTTCATCAACTCCACTTTGAAGACCTTATCCACCGTCGCCAACATATTCTCCATTTTGCCCTCCATCTCGTTAATGCGTTCTTGGGCTGTAAGGAAATCAGTGCATTTCAGGACAAGAGCATGAAGATCAGACAGCCTGCGTTGGAAGGTGTTGAACTTCATATTTCACCGGCTACAGCTACCAAACCTTGTTTCTCAAACTGCTGAATGAAAAGAGCCAGTCTGCTTTCCCGGATCTCCATGCTCAGCTGGTTTTTGTTCTGGGCTTCACCGCTCACTCCCGCGTTTCTCGTCCGTCTCGCGGGCATCTTGATCCTCTCTTGCTGCTCTTCTCTTAAGTCTGATTAGATCAACAGTTTGTTTCAGTATCCAGCTCCGACGAGCTCAGCTCGCGCTGGAAGACGCTGTAAAGTAGGCTACCGGTAAACGCACACCTGTGGCCGTGTAACAGTTAATTAACCAATTATGTATTCATGCGCCAACCGGCACCTCACCACTCATAGCGGCACTATATGTCGCCTAGAACCATGTTGTTTAGCCACTATTGCTTGGCGGAAGGATAACATTTCATTGATACCTTCAAGTATTATCGATTGAAAATAAAAGTTTTATTGAACATTTGCATTCTTTCTTTTTGAATACAATGCAATTAAAGAGGCAGCCAGATGAAAGGAGAATAACATTCAGTTTTAAATTGATGTTATTGCCAAGATGTAGGACAGTGGTTCCCATAGCGACCCATGAGTGTGAAAGTTTTTATTCCAACCAAACAGCAGCCGATAAACACCTTTAACTAGAGAGGAGGCTGATCAGTGAAGTCAGCGGGTGTGCAGTGTTGGGTTGGAATAAAGACCAATGGCACATGGGTTTGGGTTAATGGGATTTATACACTCTTCTTCCCAAATAACACATTGGACACATTTTCCTTTTACCGTTCGTTAATTTTCCAGTTTTGTTTTATAAAATAAAATAAAGTGAAATAAAGTAGCAAATACTATATAAAAAAGACTTGGATGATGTCTGAAATTTAGCCTACTACCGCACTATTACACACACACACACACACACACACACGCACTCATCCCATCTGATATTAACCTATGGCCTACATTAATGGTACTACTGACAGAAAAGGAAAAGAAAACGAAGCATGAAATAAAATTATATTAAAACAAAAACAGGGCAGTAGGTGTTTTGTTTGGCTCAAAACTGGACTTATGTTTGAGGGATTTCCTGGCTCTGCTGTGTCCAGGTGCCAGCAAAACCAGTGTGTGAGAGAGCAAAAAAAGTGTATTTATATTATTTACTTTATTATTTACATTTACAACCTAACCTACATCCTGCGTCGGCCCTTTGGAGACTGCAGGATGTGTGTGACCTCAGAATAATCCAGATTAAAATATATCATGATCAGCATTGTTGTGTTTAGAAAGATGTATGGTTTTGTATAGACGTGGAAATCTATAATCCTATAATATAATGTAGTTGGATGTATGTACGTGCATGGGTATGTATGTACGCATGTATATAGATATGTATAAGCAGGGGTACATATATATAGGTGAATATATGAATGTATAAATGATCGTATCTATTTACCTATTTTTCATTTTTATTCTTTGTATTCAGTATGTCTTTCTTTTTTCTCACACACTGGTCTCCACCTTTACACACAAAAAGAAACATTGTCCTCAAGATGTGCTGTATGAAGATGTATTATGTTTGCAAAGTTATGATGACAATAAAAAAAGTATTAAAAATAAATAAATCCTATAATATTCCTATAGAGGGTTAAAGTGTGTCTGTGGTAGCCTATTCAACAGTGAGTTAAGAGAGGCCTTGTCATATTTTATGGTATATTAATCTGTAATTGTATTATTTCTGTGACAGTTGTATCAGTCTGAAATGTATATATTTTATAGGATTACTGTGTTTGTTTTCCCTCAGTTTCCCTATCAGCGGCTGTACCTGCAGACTGAAATCAGTGATGAACAGATGCTGATCAGATCGCCTGTCTGCTCTTTATATCGGGCTACTGATGGAGATCGAGTAGGCAAAGAGTATCGTGGAAATACAAACGGGCCTACTAATAATAACAGGCTAATATTGCTAACATGTTAAACAACAACAAGTGAAGTGAAGCCTCCAGCAGAGAACACACACATCAAAGCCGTTGTGACGCCGTTAGTTCTGAAGTGAGAGCAACACACACATTTGTCCTCAGTGCGGAGTCGACTGTCAGCAAATACAGTGCAATTCACAAGTTGTTTCTACTAATTTAACAACGTGTTCCTCTGCAGTGGTGATATATCATCAATACAGCGTCTTTTCAGACATGAAGAAAAAGGATAAAAGAAAGCAGAAGGTGAGACTGATTGATAATCTTGACCAGGAGACGCTTTTTGGACAGATATTTCATCCAGATCTGCGCTTAGTTAGTTTTTCTTTCATTACTTCATATTTTGTCTAATGTTTCAACAAATATGATTAAATCCAGCTTTACAAAGGAGATGAAGTTTCAGAAAATAAGTTCATCTGTGACTAATTAAAAATATTTTCCCTTTTAGAGAGAAATGCAGGACTCCTCTGTACAGGGAGCATCCAGCCAGCCATCCTCTGTAAGTACCTGCTTCACTGATGATGTAGAACAAGTACAGGAAAAACAATGAAAACAATGCATTGAGAAATACCTGGGATATCTGTTAATTAACATACATAAAATAAACTGATTTCATGATTACAGTGGGGTTTCCATTCAGACTGGGGCCTGAATGAGACATTTATTTTCTCACCCTGGGCCTCAGGAGACTAAAACATATTACTACTCTTGTCATGGAAGTGTGTCTCTGACCCATCAGTGGCCTGGCCCAGTGTAGCAGACCAACTTATATGACTGCTAAACTTTGCTGACTGAAATATTTCTGTCCTCCAGGGTTGGAGTTCGGCTTCCAGTGAAGGCCAAAGGACAGTTGAGGTCAGCTGCCCTCCAGTAAGTCTCCTTCTGTCTTTTAACACCCTGCAGTTACTCTGTACAAGTCTCAATAGTATCTAACACACAAAATAACTTTGAATTTAGGATAAAAATGTAAAATTCTAGGCAACATGTGAGAGCTGGTGGACTGTGGTGTACAAGTTACCATTTTAAATGTGACACAGGCTTCCAGAGCAGTCCTAGAGGGACTCAGACGAGCCCTTCTGGTGGCTGAAGCTGACAACCAGAAGCTGGAGTCAGAGAACATGATCCTGAGGGAGGAAAATGCCAGACTAACAACCACCGAGGTCTGCATCTCCCAAGCTCTGACAAAGTGTCAGAAGGAGCACAAAGCCCTGATGAACCTGCACATAAACACCAGGAGTGGGTTTGTGAGCGAACAGAGATCCTGGGAGGAGACCAGGCACAGCATCCTGGACCAGTGGTCCAACCAGGAGAGGATGTGGAAGACCAAGAAAAGAGAGATGGAGGACAAGATAAAGAAGATGGAGGAGGATTTCCTTATGAGCAGAAAGAGCTGGGAGGATAAGAAGAACAGACTGATGGGAGACCATAAGTTTTTACATGTCAAGTTCTCCGCTGCTGAGCAGAGGGTTAAAAGGTTGGAGGCGGAGGTGAAGACAACAAGGACCGACTTCCAGGACGAAAGACTGGCCCTCCTCTTGAAACAAGAAGCGTTTGATAAGGAATGCAGGAAGACAGAAGAAGAGATGAGCAAGAGAGACGAGCAGATCGCCTCACTTCAAGAAAGTCTCCGCGCTCAGAAGGAGCAGAACGACAGGAGCGTCGCCGCCAGTGAGAAAGAGCGGAAAGAGGCAAAGGAACAGTGGGAGAGCCGCTGGGAAGTCAGAGAGGACAGCCTCGTCACCATGGTGACCGAAATGGAAGAGGACTGGGAGAAGAAGGTGAGCCAGTTGGAAGAGGAGATGGAGGTCAAGGAGAACCTGATCTCCAGCTTCATGGAGAAAATGAAGGCTCTTAAAGAGGAGCATGAACTGACCCTGAGCCAGCTGAGCCACAAAGACAGAGAACTGAAACACAGAGAGAAGGGATGGCAAAGCCGATGGAGCTCTGCGACTGCAAAGGAGGAGAGATGGGAGAAAACTGTGAAGCAGATGGAGAAAGAGAAGAGCGAGCTGGAGAAGGTGTGGCTCACCAAAGAAGAAGAGTGGATTAAGAACATGAGTGCAATGGAGGAGGAGAGGAAAGTCCAGAACGCCCAGATTCAGGTACGCTGGATTTAATGTTTACTCTGTTTTGGTACTGAGAGAAGAGAATGATTCTGTTGGTTTGATTGTGAAAGTGAAGTGTCATCTTATCTTTTGAGTTCAACAGGCCTTTGGAAGTGAAATAAAAATCTATCGTCTTTCTCTTTTCAGGAACTCACCAAGAAAAAGAAGGAGAGCATCTTGGGCAAAATCTTCAGTCGCAAGAAAAAGACAAACAGCAGCGACGATGGGAAAGAGGAGATCTCTGCCGGTCTGGCCCAGGCTGGACAGCAGTAGAACACCTTTCCTTTTTCACCCCTCCACCCTCCACCCTTCCTCTCCCTAATTTCCCTTCCTTCCACCTCACCTTCCCTTCCATCTCCTCCTGGTACGACATTTCGGTAACGACTCTATTCCGGTTATGACTCTGCTCCTGCGCCACTCCGACTCCAACTCAACTCCAGCTGGAGTCCCTGTTGATTCCTGCGGTTCCACTTTGGCTCCTTTAAGGCGTCGGCCCTCACATCGGCTCCGACGCCCTCGAGCTCCAGCTCCACTCCGGCCGTGACTTCATCCTGGCAGTGAGGGACAAAGTGGAAGACCGAACAAGATGGCTGAACGATGAACTTGAACTGGACTATAAACATCTGAAAAGTCCTGTTTACATTGTTATGGTGACAAGACACACCGCTGCCTGAAGAACATCCCCGGGCCGAGCAACGTGTCGCCATTCAAGCCACCTATTGTACATAGTTTGTAAATATTGTAAATAGTTCATTGAAATACATACAAATACAAAGTGTTTGTATACAAATACGCATCAGCTCCCATTTTTTTATACTTGTATAAAAACTGAGAAGTCATTTTGTTTTCATAATGCTGTGTGGTCAGATACACATTTACCATGAACTGTGGGGTTTTACACAATCTAACTTTCTAATCTCATAATGTCTCAACTAAAAACAACATATGAAACCATCTGTCTTGTTTGTGTATGATGAATGTACATTCCTCCTTATTCAGTGACACAAGTTAAAGGCATTTGCCTAGAATTGCAACTTAAATTCTCAGCTTAAAAGAAAAAAAGAAAAGAAAAATCTTTTAGTGTAAATTTGAGTTTTTGAAGGGAGAAAGAAAAAGTAATTAATGTCAATTTTAAAAGCTCTGCTGCAGGTAAACAATGATTCTTAGACCCAAACAAAATCACAGCTGAATCCTAACAGTGAAATATTAAAATGCTGGAAAGAAAACCTGACAATAAGATAAAGAATATCTTCTAAAAGATTATGAATGTGATAAGTAGCAAGAGTAACAAGAGTAAGGAAGTGAAACATACTGATGTAGCTCACTATGTGTGTTTTTCTAACGGCTCGACATCCTCTGTGTTCAATACTGCAGATTTTCACATTTGAGTCCATGTCCTCAATATAGTGACAAATATTTAAAAAACAACAAATTGACACGGTTTAGTTTTCAATCAGGTCAAACCTCATTTATTGCAGCGCAATTATTGTGTGTAGACATTCAAATCCATTCCACAGGACGGTAAGAGATTTTAAACCATTGGTAAAGAAGAGTCTTTTCTGTACATCCTCTGGCTGGGTGCACCTTCACCACTCTGCCACGAGGAGATCACATTTACAAAGTCAGCACATGGTGGAATCCCTTAAGATACATGGGGGGTTAGTCATAAAAATAGCAATTACTACACTGTCTGCAATCCAAATTTCATCATGGCAATAATACAAAAATAAATAATTGACAAATTCCTTTGAAATGAGGATTTTTCTTTTGGAGAGAAAACAATGTTGTTAATGGTCTGAGGTGGTCTGACTGAACGAAGAGCCTGCGAGGCGGAGCACTAAATCCCCACCCTGGGTTAAGGTCAGGTCTTAATCTATGCAGTGCAAATTGAAAATTTTACAATATCATTATAGTATCTGTACAAGTCAGCTTCACTCTCCCAAATCCACAATAGGACCATCTACACCCATTTCCCACCAATTCAATGTGGAACTGGGAAAACTGTTGCAGCACTTCTGTTTCTCCTCTCAGTTTCAGCATTTACTGGAATGTCATCTTGACAGATTCTCTCTTCCTTGACACAGTATCAGCAGTATGAAAAAAAAAAAAAAGCCCTTTGCCGTATGTGCCATATAAAGGTCTAACTGTTACCACTGCAAATATTACTCAAAATTAATGAAGAGAGGCATTATACACTACTGTGTGTAAACCTTAAAAGCTATCTTGTCAGCAAATAATATGCCCAATTAAAAACCCTTGCTGGTTTAACTGTCCAAGGGATCGTTGCTTCTATGCTGCAACACGACTATATTAGAGTCAGTGAATAAGGAATAACCCAAGCACATGTGAGATACAATTCTAATCTATCATAACAGTAAGGCATATTATCTGAGCAAGTACAGTATGTTACTGTTAAAAAATGCAGATATTAAAAACATGAGTTGGACTGACTACTGCCATCTCTGAGGCTCTGCACCAAGCTGCTGTTTCTTTCCCTGCAAGAGAACTCGTGTCTTGCTTTAAGGCATGGGAATGGAGAATTTCGTTTGTGAAGGCTGCTTTTCAGTAGTTTGGCATGCCATTTCATTTCACTTCCAATTGATGGATTCATTATGACCCCCCCCCACCTCCACCTCCAAATAGTTGGTTTAAACATATGTGGTGGACTCTTGACTGTAGGGAACAATCGCTCTTTAAGACCCGTTTTGAGTGCAGGGCATCTGGAATGTTCTGAAATTAATTTGACTGATTGTCCGTGGCCTCAGTCCTCTCCCATTTACATGAGCAGCCAACACATATTTACACAGAGACAGAGAAGCCTACTCTGAGCCTGTACATTTGCACTGAAACAAACACTCACATTAACAAGACATTCATTGTTAAGACTTGGATCGGTAGAAATAGTCATCAAGGCATCAAGACTTCTTGCCTCAAAAAATATAGGCAACCCTGGTTTCAGATTTTCCCCCCCCAAGTAGAAAAATATGTACAAAAAGACAGATGGACTTGAGTTACTGTTTCAGAAAGTGCACAAAGGAACAGTTGGGGTCTGTACACGGTCCGCTACTCAATCCACTCAGACTGATCTAATCTGGGGATAGTTAGAACAGATTAAGCAATGTGGGCAAAAGGCTAGCGCAAAACTACTCGAGACTGGGCAGTGACTGCATGATTACACACACATATACACACACGCTCACACACACACCTACACCTCAGGGACAGCCAACACATTCTGTACAACTGATAATCATTCTATACACCATCTGTAAGGAAACACACCCCAACTAGTCCCAAAAGATTCACTTGCAGCAATTCAGAGTCCCAGTTACAGGTATCTGCTTGGAAAACCTATGAAAAGCAGAATAAGGCTGTAAAAAAAAAAAGCAGACAAAAAGCTTCTTCAAGACAAGGGGAAGAAGTACCATCTTTGGGCAATTCGAGGTGCTCAAATACAAAAGCTATTTCTCCCTCACACCCCGGCCCGCGATCTTATCCTCGTCCCTCCCCTCCCATCTGGCCATCCTCTTGTCTCTCGCACCTGACTCGCCGACATCTGCGTCACTCCCGCAGGGGGCGACGGGGGTCAGATGACGGGGGCTCCGAAGCATTTAAGGCACCACTGGACGCTGGTGGTGGGCGGTCGGTCGATGCGGTTCATAGACTTGAGTTGCTCGGGGCTCAGCTCGTCATAGGCCAGGCGGTACTCTCTGTCGAAGGCCTCTGCAGACACACGGGGATGGAAGGAACGCTCACAAAGTCACGACAGGGAGTACAAATCAGGGTGTCTTCAAGTTTCAAGTTAAATTTAAGACTTTTTTAAGACCTTTTAAATGCCAGTTAGAATGAAATATGAGACCAATTTCACAATTGAAAAAACAAAAAACAAGGAAGGTGATTCTGCTGACTTCTTACTATAAAAACAATGTGCCACCACATTTTTTCAAAGAGTTTAAGAATTGAAAATGCTATATTCAATGGTACTCAAGAGCATTTAAGGCACTGCATTTAGATCATCTAATTTAAGGCAATTTCAGACTTTTTCACAACCTGCAGACTCCCATGTTCTCACATTATTTAATTGGTTTTCCCTTTAGAACAGACATTTACAGAGACATTTACTCACCCACGTCAATGTTCTCCCGTCCCAAGGCCACCAGTGAGAGAAACAATATTTCTCTATAGATACTCCTGAGAGAAATAGGGAGTACAAAAATGAGAGGAAAAATGTTGTCATTCATGCTGCAAGAGCCTTGGGGAAGTGTAACACTGGCTAAAATATACTATAAAAATAATACTGGCAACACTTAACAGCAGACAGAAGATGAAGAGAAGAAGAAGAGGGCTGACCTTTGCCGTTTGACCCCGTCCGGTCGTCGTTTGGCCTCTCGGATCAGCAGGTTGATGGGCCCGTAGACGTCGTTGGTCTGGATGTTGCGGACAATTGTGTTGAGGAGGGTACGCGTCTCCTGGTGGTCTGTTGGAGCCAGCGTCCCCTTCTTCTCCACTAGTAAACACACACACCATCAGAATGCTTAGCGTCCTACAGCAACAGTCTAGAAGCCCTGATGCCAAAAGCACAACCACCTTTTAGTCTTGAATTGAACAAATACAGCGATGGACTGAATCAATCGGCAGTGGAAATTCCCTTGCCTTGAGTTTTTGCCAATTTAAATAACCTTAATATTTGGTCATTTTAATCGATTGAACCTAGTGCAAAACACTGCAGATGGCCTTGAAAAAACTTGTAAAACTTGTAAAACCCTAAAAAAGTCCATTATAGTATATGCATTTAGTTTCACTGAGCTCAAATGGACATTCAACACAGCATCCAGCTGCGACCTCTGCTGGCCAAAAGCAACATTGCAACCAAGGTGGAGAATAATATTTTAGGAGCGTCACATCATGAGTGAAGTTAATTGTAACAATTTAAGCTAACCTTGAAGCCATAATATCAGCATATCCTGTCTGAAACATTGGTATTTAGCTTTGTTAGCAAGTAATACCTCAAATCACTTCCTTCATGCCGTTGCAAACCATGACTTTCACACTGCCTTCCTTCCTGCTGCATTACTACAAGTAAGCTGATATGAATTTGACTTTTCAAACATAATGCTAAGTTAACCGAGTTTATTTACCTCTGCTTATTAAACAGAAATGGCAGATAGAAGGAAGAAAGTTATTTATTCAGGTATTTAGGTGAGTCAACCGCTACCACTATGACTAACAGGAGGATGTACAGCATTGCCCAACCGTTATAGGGAAGTAAGAGGTCTGCTATGTGTGTCAATGTGTGTGTGTGTACTCACGCAAGGTTCTCCAGAGCAGGTAGAGGGGATCCCCTAGGTCCTGGTGCAGGTTGATGTTGTCCCACAGGAGCTGGATGTACACCTGCTTACTGTCCTGGGACAGCGAAGTCAGGGGCAGCTGCAAGGATGATCATACACACAGCTTTTTCACATTACTGCCAATACGATGACCGTTCAGCTTTTATTCTAACAAGCCACAAATGCAAAACATAGGACATCATCTTACAATCCAAAGTAATTCAATCAAAGCATTTGGGGAAGAATATGAGGCCTATATGACCAAGAGAGGAAAACGAAGGGGAAAGAGGAAGATTAAGTGAGAAAGAAAGAATGTTTAAGACTATTAGAGAAAGAATGCGTCTCCAACCTGGACTCCGTTGTTGCAGTGTTCAGAGGTAAGGATGAGACCAGGCAGGTGACTGGGCAGGTCCAGGCGGCGGAAATACCACACCAGGTTCCAGAAGATGATGGGGTGCTGGCTAAGGAACTTGTGGGTGTAGATCACCTGGTAGGACACATTAGAGCAGTTGGGCTTACAATGGCTTGAGACGTTGGGAGTAGTAATTTCTCAGGATTTCATGTTACGTGTGGTAGTCATGTGCCAACAGACCATGGAATTACAAAGTAATGGTATATGTACATGTGTTTATTACCTGATCTCCTTCGTTCTCTAGTAGGGTCTCCAGCTCCTTTCGCAGCACCAAAGGGCTGAGATAGGGCACAGACACAGGCTTGGGGTTTGGCCGTTTCGCTCCCATGCCGTCCTGACACACACAGAGAGAATTTAAATATGCTGTACATGTATTTCCATCATCCTAGTCTGGATAAAGTCTCTAAACTCCGCATAAAATGGCTCAAGGATACCAAACGGGAATTATAATGTATTGATGTCCAAGTTCAGAATCCACCCCAACTATCTGTGACTCAACCCACACCTATCACACTAGTTATTTAAACTGACTCTAACTGGACCTGACTGAAATATATCTATATTTTTTTAAACTTTCTGTCAGGTGCACTGTGAAATTCAACCCAGACTCAACAAACCTAAATATCTTAAGAATTGACCTAAAATCATCCCACAGGAACTGTGGATCGGCCTGCACATGCTGAGACAGTACCCAGCTGTCACATTATTGTGACACAAGGGCATTGCCACATTGACAGTGCATCAGTCAATAGCTAGGGATTGGACGATAATGCTTATCTCATGATACGATTAGATACGCGATATATTGAATTTCGATATATTGTCCCATCCCTATCAATAACAGCAAATTATTACAACATGACAACTGTAGCACTACTAACACATTGCAGGCACAGCATTTTCTGCATTGTTTAAGAGTGTTTGGGTTATTTTGGACACCAGGGGGCACTCACCGACACCTCATGCAGGCTGCAGGGCAGGCTGGTGGTAGAGACACCATGTCCAGGTCTTTGGGAGGACTCCAGGCTCTGCAGCGGGCCGCCCACGCTGTTGCTGCGCGTCAGTGACGTCCCGCTGCATCGCTGCTGCTTCCCTGCTGCCTGGTGCTCCAGCAGACCCAGGGGGTCCGACTGCACCGGCTCTGGAACCAGACTGGCAACACAAGACAAAGACAACTGAGGAGGAGGTGGTGCTGGAAGAAACTGGGCAGGTATTCAGCATGCTTATTAAGAATGCTAATTTATTGTAAATGACCAGATCATCCTGGCCACTGCATTTCACACTCAAGGTGAAACTGATTTTAGACACAGCCCATCAAGCTGTAACCTTGGGCGCATATAACTGTTTCATGTTAATTTGTTTTGGGTATACCTCTTATGTGTTGCAGGACGGTTATCCAGGCTCTCACTAGGTTCCTCTTCAGATGATTGTGGGAAAGTGATAAGGTCCGGTGTCTTAGTCTCAGCTGAGCTGCTGGCTATAGGCTGGGTATTGGTGCTGTGGATACTGTCTCCTGAGGCACTGGGCTTCATATAGAACCTGACAGGGAAAAGGACAGGCTATACTAAACAGCATCTGTCAGCACTGTTTCCCTTAACCATCTACTGCAAGTGCTGCAATGTACAATATATACAGAGCTTTACATTATATAGTATGGTTATAAGATCTACTATGACCTGGCATGCAATATATCTTTAAAAAACATAAAGGGCAGAACCAGAGCTCTACAAGTAATCTCCCTACTGAGAACTGAAACACTAGAGCAAACCGGTCTTGTGTTTTCAGTTACCCTTGTGTAAATGTTACGCTCACTATGACTACACACTAAATTATGACGCTACAATCTATAACTAAAATTAGTTTAATCAAAATCTCAGTTTTAGAATTAATCTTTACAACCAACTTAAGGAAAATAAGGAGGACATGGCTTAAAATGATCCGGCCTATTTGAATGCCAAGACGACAGGTCCTTACCCACTGGTGGTGCGCAAGTCATGAAACTCTATGTGCAATAAGGGAAGGAAGGCTGTGCGGCAGAAAGGGCAGTTGGTGTTAAGGTTGGAGTCGTCGGCCGTCCAGCCCGCCATGATCTCCTCATCGTACACCAGAGACTCGCAGGAGCGGCACTGAGAGCAACTGGACATCAGCACCTAGCAGCAGAGAGATGTGTGTAGCCAGTTACATATATGTACATGTCGCTGTGCAAGCACAGCAGAAAGAAAGTGTGTGTTTGTGTATGTATGTCGGACCTCCAGTGCACAGTTCTGATAGATGCTGGAGGAGGAAGCGTGGTGTGAGGAGCCTTGCTCAGAGTCGGGACCCCTGCCTGCTCGCCCTGGAGTCGGATCTACAGATGGAGACAAAAACAAACATGTACACTTGATATAACTGATCTTCTCTGAGCTATACAGAAAGGAACTCACTAGGCCATTCTCCTCTCTACCTTTTCCCTCATATCTTTGGACCTCTCTAAAATAAGAAAAGACTATATGTGTGTGAGAGAGTGTGAGTGCTTACGTGTCTGGTGGGTCCCTCGTCCCGTGTCACTGCTGCCACTGCTGCTGCCCAGGCTGGTACAACTGTGGTTTAGGCCGTTGGCCACCAAACTTGGGATGGCCCCTCTGTCGGTGGAACCATCAGCTACATCATGTGCGGCCAGCATGTTTTCATCCAGACGGGCTGGGAAGCCACCACCACCCTGAGCTAATTCATCCTGCAGAATAAAGACAAACAGGAGGTTTGTTTTCCATCTTGAATGGAATTCACAGAGAAAAATGCCCCATTTGCTTCTGGAAATGTCTTAAAGGGTAATTCTGAATATTTTCAACCCAGACATTATTTTCCCAGTTTTTGCCATCATGCTGATCGATTCTGATCAAACTTTCATCGGTTACTTCACTGTAGAGTTCTATGTACCTCTCAGTTTGCAGGGAGCGCTGCTCTCCGATGCAATCCGACTGGGCCAATGGAAACTCAAACAGTGGAACCCAAAAAGTACCAGAATCAAGCGATGGCAAAACTAGGAAAATAAGGCCCAGGTTGAAAATGACATAATCCTGTAAGGACACTCACCTCGTCATCTGAGTAGTTGTAAGCTGAAGCTACTGCCCCCCATACTTTGCTGGCTACATTAGCTGCCTGCTTCATGCTCAACTTCAGCACATCCATTTTAGGCCCTGAGAGCAGGGCGTCCATCTTGATGCCTGAAAAGGTGTTAATGACTGAGCCTAACGAGCCCCCCTGGGAGGACTTGACCAGAGCTGTCAGAGAGGACGACCTGGGACCTGGACTAGCTGTGGTGCTGGCTGGGGTCTTGGTCTTCACAGCAAAAGTCTTGGAGCGAGTAACAGTGTTGGGGCTGCGTTTGGGTGTGTCGCCTGGGGAGCCAGATGGAGTTTTGACAGGAGGCACAGGGAGGCTGGACCTCCGCTCCAGGGTCTGCTTTACCGGAGGGGCGTCAGTGGAGTCTACCTGGCCCTGCTGGAGCTCCATGCTGGAGGACTTGGCACCCAGAGGGCTGCGCAGGCTCATGTACATTTCGATCTCCTCTGCCAGGTTGCGGGAAACCACGACGGGCAGGGAGCGCGGTGGCTCCTGGCTGGTAACAGAGGCGGATTCCTCATTCTCTGAGACCAAGAGGGAAAGGGGGTCGGCACCCACCTCCACGTCCGCCCTCCCCAGGGTCACCCCCCGCACCCCAGCCTCCTCCTCCTCTTGTGTTTCAGTGTGCGTCTTGTCTAGCTCCTCCCTTTCTACCTCAGTCCCCTCCGGCTCATCATCAAGTCCCTTCCCTTCTTCCAGAGTAGGTGTGTTTGTTCCAGGACCCTCTTCCTCTGGCAGTTTCCCCAATATCAAGCCCTGTTCATCTTCAGGCTCCTCCTCCAGGTCCTTGAAAAGTGCTTTGGACACACTGTTTGGGGGTGGGCTCGTGCTGACGGAGAGCGCTGCGGCCAGGATGCGGGCGTCGGCACCCATTTGGCTGGCCATGTGGTCCACGCCTTGCTCCAAGAGCATGCCAGCGCGGCTTTCAGCACTGAAGCTACAGCTGCGTTCGGCAAACGATTTCTGCCGCTGTTGCTGCGACTGGGTGCCTGCATCTGCACATGCTAGCGAGGCATCTTCCTCAGGGAGAGACACATCTTCACTCTTGCTGCGCAGCCTGAACAGCTTCCCTGTACCTGGGGTAGAGGTACAGACAAATTCAGAGTTGTCCCTTTTAATTTGGGATGGGAACAATTAAACTACTAGGTTAATAAAAACTGGGTGATGTAACAGTTGACAGTAAAAGGGCATCCCACCCTTCTACTGTCAACTGTGGATTAAACTAAATTTCAGCTACATACAGAGCTGCCCAAACAAACCACTACATTTCCTTTGCTTATCTATAAGTAAATGGGTCACTCACATTTATTTTTTATTAATCTTAGTGGAAAACAAAAAGAATCAATCCATCACCTGTGCTGTACATTCTTTCTATTCTATGTTTTTGGCAAACAAAGCAATAGAGCTGCCAGCTATGCATTTCTATTTTCAGACTAAAGAGTCATATACATAGTTTCAAGATTAATTAGCAGTGAAATTAGTCAAAATTTCCATCCCAAATTCTAATGCCACCTCCCTCCAAGACATCAAAACGATTGCTTAGTTAAACAGCCTAGTCTCTTCCCCTCACCCGTTTCCCTGGCAGCGTCGAAGCTCCCTGTGGACAGCTTCACAATACTGGGGACAGGCAGGAGCACATCAACGGGGCTGGGGGGCTCCACTACTGCTACTGCACTGTCCACTGAGCCAGCCATGTCCCCACCTGCAAACAGATAGACAGGCACACACGCTAACATCAACGTACCAAAAGGAAATGGTGCTTCCAGTCAGGAATTACACACACACATCTTTGAATATACGGCTACAAGTAAATATAATCCTGATGCCACATGCAGCACATGAGAATGGCAGAGTGAATTATAATTTAGTATTTTGCACTCTTGTGGAACTAGTACCATTGCGCTGTGCTTTGGCCTTACTGCTTTCTTCTATGGAAAGGAGCACAGCTGCATGTGAAGAGTCTGGCAGGTCCTGATGTAACTCATCCTTGGAGCCGTAGCCTTGGTCAGACTGCCCTCCTGTGGATCACACATACCATGCTGTATTGATAAATCTTGGTAGCAAATAGCTTTCAATTTGATAATATTTTTTTCAAAAGATGACGTGGTTCAATGTATGCTTAGGGCAAACGGCTAGGGGAAATGGTCAGACATGCTAAGCCAGTAGTTTTGGGGAATCAGTACCTGTACTGCAGTGGTTGTTTGTTGAGTCTCCCATGACGAGGCTGCGGGCAAAG
Organism: Centroberyx gerrardi; assembly: GCF_048128805.1. Lineage (NCBI taxonomy): Eukaryota > Metazoa > Chordata > Actinopteri > Beryciformes > Berycidae > Centroberyx > Centroberyx gerrardi. Next base: position 14,460,451 of record NC_136019.1, read on the forward strand.
AGCGTGTGTTCCTCACCATTGACTTCACTCGAGCTGTCAGCACTCCCATGACTCAGACGGTCACCATCGCTGACTGCTGACCCACCTGTTGATGCAGCTAAAGAGAAACCAAAACAGAAAGAGAGAGAAAACAAAGTGAGAAATGGAAAGGGAACTGGCATGAGATCTCACATGACAAGTCAAGTGGATGTTGAACCTCAAGTCTAACTGTAAAAAAATGCACATCTGCTACACCCAAACGTCTCCAACTCCCATTATTTACACACTTGCTAAATGGTTAATTTCACTGTTCTATAATTCTCAATTCAGCAAAAAGTGATGTCTCCCTTTATGCAGCCTTATCATATATTCCATTCTCACCTGTGCCAGTAATAGTGGGTCCTTTAGTCGAAGGTGTGCGGTCCAGAGCCTGCTTGAATTGGGCCACTCCACGAAGCACATTACGCAGCTTAGTCCACATAAAGAGGCCACTGCGGTTACGGCTGGGCCATGGGCTCTCTAGGACGGCCTGGAGAAGGAGCAGAATGAAGGGTGAGGAAATAAGCAGAGAGTAAGCCTCCAAATTGTTGCTGTTGTAGCCGTAGGTGCTTTTATTGTTGGTGCAAAGGTTTAAAAATCCAGCAGATCACAATGACAAAAATGTTTGGTTTCTACTAGTGGTCCTTTGAGCTTTGTTAATGGTAATTACTAATCTGTTGGTACCTCTTTGCAAGCTGGGGATATATTTATATTATATATATTATATTATATATATTTTGGCTATGTAAAGGCATTAGGTTTATATATTACCTTGTAGTATACACAGAGAGGCTATGTAAATGTTTAGTTAGATTACCTTGTTGTAGTATCCGTATGTGATGGCGTTGGGATGTACCCCAGCTTTCTTCATCTCAACCAGGACACGCACAGCCATAACAGGCAGACCCCACACACCACACAGCTGCATCACCACTCTGTAACACACCTGAAAGCCAGAGGGAGGATGTCAGCACTAATACATGAAAAACACAAAATCTCTCATCTTGCACAAATGTGACTGTACCTCGTCCAGCACCTCCACCTCGGCGGTCCTCATCTTAAGGAGGATGTTGTACGCCTGCTGCATGGCACGGCTCTTCGACTTGGCCAAACGCACGCCCGCCGGCAGGCAGATGAACCACAGGCTGTAGCAGTGACTGAACAGACACCGGGCCCACAGCGGCGGGTTGGAGTAGAAACGCTTGGCCATCTTGTATGCTAGCTTGATCTCCTGCCGGACCAAACACATTCTGTCAGTTACATTTAAAGCTTTTTGCAGCAAGACAGGAGCGAGACCAGAAGAGAGACCAGAAGAGTCGAGGAGGTCAGGAGGATGAAGAAGAGAGGACAAGTCAGGTTGTCACACAATATTAACTGACCTAGTGCCCAACAGCATGCTCTGATTTTTTTCTACTACATATGTATAAGGCTCTATATGTGTATTGTGTGTGTCTAGGAGGGATATGCAAAAGGACTAATTCTGATTAGTTTGTGTAAATTGGCTGATGGCCAAAATGTATTGATCTGGTTGTAGTGTGTGAAGAGGTTTGCATTAAAATGTTTTATTTTAAGGGTGTATTTTAATTTTTTGGCTGTCTCAACGATGGCACATGAAACTTGCTTCTAAGTGGAGCAAAATGACTAAACAAAAAAATCATCCTGAAGGGAATGTTATTCTAGTCATTCATCTGTCCCTTCCAGCAACATGCTCCAATGAAGGCTTTTCTTTCTCCCCTATCTCCATCCAAAATAAACCAGCTCTTGCCCAACACACGCACAGTTCCTTTGAACTCATCTGCACCCTGTGTGCTACACAAACCATTAGAGCAGGGCTATTCTGCACTTGGCCCGAAGCTCAAAGACAGTGTTCCTTGTAAATAAGTGTTCTGTAAATAAGTTACTGGAGAGTAGTGACAGATTAGAAGTCCAATGTGCCATCCCAAAGGGAAAGAATGGCTCATCAAAGCATACACAGTAACGACTATACTGTATATTCTACAGTCTGTGTGACGGAAAGTCACGTTTTGCTGAAATCCCAATGTAGGAGAAAACATCAAGTACAAGTAACAGGGCATCACTAGTACCTCTGCTGAGTGTGATTGTGTGTGTGTGCACCTGCTTAGTCCTCTTAGCCAGTAGTGCGGGGCTGCTGGACAGACTGGCCCCTGCTGCACTGGTGCTGAGTGCTGGCCTCAACTCCCTGGGACGGTCAAACAGCTCCATCCGCAGCCGGGGGAAACTCTTATAGCTGGAGGGAGAAAGATAGGATTGTTGCAAGGTGAGATGAGTGCTAAGACCATTTATTGTGGAGAATGTTAAAATGCACTGACCACAAAAATGCATTCAAGAAGTCCAGATCAAAATCAATCAGCAACTAGTTATCAGAATGTGGTCATGCATTCTAAAAGGGAACAACTTGGGCAGAGGAACAACAGTAACTATGGCGATGTGACAGGTAACATGTTTGGAAGTTGGATAGATACAGAAACTTCCTCACAGCAACTCAAAGTAAGGGAGGGCCAAAGGAAAGAATTGCAAGTCAAACATCAAACCTCAGTACAGGACAACCATTTGATTGGTGAGGGACCATTAGAGTATAACCGCACACTGCATGGAGTTTTCTTGTCTTAGAACAGAAGACTGACCTGTATCGGGAAGGGGGTTCAGGTCCGTCCTCAGCCGGAGGTTCAGGAGGCATGACGAAGACGGTGTGCTCACTCTTCTGGGACTCGTCCAGCTCCATCAGCCTCGTGTCCTCGGACAACTCTCCTTCAACCTGCAGTGAGGATCATATCAAGAGCCTTACAGTTTCTGAAAACTGCACTCCGAGAACTGAGTCATCGACTTTACAAAGAGCACACTCATGCATGCATGTACTGTGCAGGCCGTATCCTGTCTGGTGCTGTGGCAGAAAGACAGTCACAGCCACGCACACATGACAATCCCTTACACTTTAAAAGTTAAGGGATTTCATAAGCGAATCTGATTAACCAATGAAACATGCTTATCTGATTTGTGATTATTGTTGCCGATTAGGATTTGAGGAAAGAAGAAAGGCAGGAAAGACAGATGGATCTCGTCTGAGAAGTAAAATGGTAACTCTTCCTACAAAGTCTCGCAAAACAAGTTCATGCCACTTGTTGAACTGAGGGAGAAAAGATTTAGCCATTCCCTATTGATGGTAGTCACAAACACTACAAAACAAGGTGCTAGGAAATCTGATTACGATGTGGGCGATTACCTTGGTGCCCTTGTCGGCGCCTTTATCAGAGGGAAAAAGCTGCAAGAAGGGGAAAGAGAGCAAAAGGAACAGATTGAATCAGAGGAAATTTGGGCTTCCTTAGTCTCCCAGAGGATGAATGTTCATTTTGCCAATAAAACAACATCAAACAAAGGCTCTTTCATGGAAGGAAAGCAGTGGTAAAAAAAAAAAAAAAATCTACCTAAAAACACAATGTGTGTATATCGGATTGCTGCTGGGTTGGTAATCACCTTCTCGATGCAGTCGTCAAAGAAGGCCAGACCTGTATCCTTGTCGCTGACAAAGGTGCACTCCTCAATGAAACGGATGAAGATCTGGGTCTTGGTGAGCTGGGAGTAGAACTTCTGGTGGGCGCGGTCCCTACTTTTTAGAAATCCTGGGGGAGGACACAGACAGGTCGAGGTGTCATTTCACAAGCCAAATTGAAATTCAAATGTTGCTGTTTAAAATGAGCAAAAATTCAAAACAGTGAATTCTTTATTTTAGCAATTCTTTATTATCTATTCCTGTGTGGAATCTTCTAAAAATCTTTTGAGGTAATGTGTAGCTGCTTGAAAAAGTGTCAAAAGATCCATTTTTTCCCCCCTCACTGGTTCTGTATCCTATATTGACTTGTGAACCTAAATGAGGGTGTAATCCATTTCCAAGAAACGCATTAGTGGACTCTCTTTATAGCCAATGACAAAGGTGATTGATTTGTGAAAACACTTTGGTTGAAATGGTCTTTCAAATAGAAATGCCAATAAAAATTAGCATTAGATGAAGCAATTTGAATAAAGTCTGTGAATTATGCATGAGTTGTGTAGTCGGGAAATGGATGGACAACAACCCATAAACAAATCCAAGGTCCATTACATCATCCATAAACAAAAACATGACCTACACATCGATCTCTGTGTCTTTACACATCAATCCCCATGACTTTCAAGACACTAAACCCAATTTTCCCCTGGTTTCCATCCATTTGGAAAGTCAGCTGTCAATCACCGACGTTTACCTTGCAGGTCATAGAGGGAGTCTGCGGCTGTGGCCTTCTCGGACGGCGCCTGGGTGATGGGTTTGAGGTAGACGCGGTAGCCCTTCAGGATGGTGGCCATGAAGCGGAGGAAGGCCTCCTGGATCTCCATCTCCAAGGCTGTCATCTTCTTGTGCCAGGTGAAGTCCGCCTCGATGGGGGTCATCTCCACCGCCAAGCCCTCCTGCGCTGTTCGACGCACTGAAAGTCAAACCAAATTAAACCATTTAATTAGATTCTTAATGTAAAAAGAAAAACATTGCAAATTCTGTATACCTTTTTTGCTTAGTGTAGTAATCCATGTGAAAATTATATACGCTAATACTGAATTATCCATTCAATTCAAATTAATTAACTCTACAACTACATTCTCCTAGCATGGTTCAGCTATGATAAAATGAAGAGAGAGATGCTGTTTGTACTAGTGGCCAGTTGGTGGTGCAGGTTGCTCAGTGAGTTGATCAGGCTCTTGCAGGGCTTCTTTGGGAGGTTTTTCCAGTTGCTATGTCTCTTCTCGTCAGACCTGTAACACACAATACCGAGCAGATAGTTAGCTACAAGTGATGGTATGGCTGTAAAAACGCTACCTTGATGGTTGAATGAATGTCTTGTTGCAATACTTGAGACAGCTGTGGCATTGCTTGAACATCTTCAAAAGAAAGTGTAAATATATAAAGCAGGCAGGCAGCGAGATGGGTTTAGTATCAAACCAAAGCGTACAGGTAGATAGTGTTGGTGTCTAGGTCCACACACACAACATCTGGCGGGGGGTCGTAAAGGTCAAAGTAGCGGGAATCCACCCCCACGATAAATGGACAGGGAGCATTGAGGACGCCCGCGAGAGAGAGGGGGCACAGGGGGATGTACGGACACTGCCACTGGAAGGGGAAGATCATCTGGGAAGAGGCAAGAGAGACAAGCAGGATTACCTCAACCAGGCAGTCAGTGTTAAAGGATTTCAAATTACAACCTCTGGAGGTATAAACATTCAAAGGGCCGTAAATTAAAATGCAAAACAAACATGATTAAAGAATCACATCACATTTTTCACAGAGCATCTGTCTTACAGCTGTTGATACTTCTAGTACTTAAAGCTGCACTAGGCTTTTATACCAAAAGATACCAAAGGGAAGAGAGAGGCAAAAGATCTTATGTTGGGGAGTCCAGCTTTCTCTTGAGCTCATTTGCTGCTGTTTAGGAGACAGTTTTGTATTTCACTCTTAAGTTTCAATTCATCACTTCCTGTGGGTGCAGAAGTGACCATAAACAACACCAGAATTTCATTTAGGCAACTAGAGTGAATCTATGCAGTCACAATTGAGGGGGTGGGACGTCCTGAGGAGATGGGTGTATTTTTAAATAAAAGCCTATTCTATTTTCCAGTATGACTTGTATGCAGGTCGAGTGTACTCACAGCCACCACGGCCTCGGCCACCCCGGTGAGCACGGCGGGCCGGAGCGAGTGCAGCAGGATCTTGCTCTCCAGCAGGACAAAGTGCAGCAGTGTGGCGCAGTTCTCTGAGCCCAGGTTCATCAGCAAAGTGCCGTAGTCCGCGCCACTGCCAGGGAGGGAGAGCGGAGAAGAGTTGAAGAGTGGGGGGGGCAGAAAGACCCACAGGAGGAGGGATGGTGGGAGGAGAGGCAGCGATGGCAGGACTGTCAGGACAGGTGTTGCTTAAAATAATGGATTAAAGGTTTAAAACTGGGTTTGTAACACCAGGGCCACACTTGAGTTAAGTCAGAGGGAAGTGTGGGAACTAGGTAGAAACAAAGGCAAAATTTATTCAAAACCTATTTAAATATTGGCCCAATGTTATGAAAAACCTAGTAGGCTACATGATAATAACAATAATCTTTATTTGTATAGCACCTTTCAAAACAGAGTTCCAAAGTGCTTTACAATAAAAGCTAAAAAACAACAACAATTCAACAGTAAAACAATCAACCATACAATAAAATAAACAATAAAATACAAAAAAATACTAAAAACCATAAAAGAAAAAAAGTCCTACGTAGAGATACTAATGCCATGTTTAACTTATAAATGATGTTTCCATGGTAGGTAAGATTTGGATCTCACTTGGCTGAGTATTAATCCAAATACGCAAATAGCTGTAGACTAGTTTTAAAGTGGTAATTTGAATACGGATCCTTTTGGTTAAGTAAAGAAAATAACACTAGGCCATACAGCAATCAATAGTGTATCCTCCAATACCAAATCATATCAATATTATTTTGACTATGGCAGTTTAATCTTCATAGATTAAACTGAGTAAGTCTGACTTCCAGTGGCTGTTTGCAGTGTGAGGATTTGACCTCGGAGAACTGACATGGATGAATGTGTTTTGTGTAAGCCAGCCAGGAAAATGAAATGGATGATTACTTTCATAACGTAGCCATTTCCTCTGGAACAATACACTGGTCTTTTTCTCCTCTCATTTTCCTTAGCCTTTTGCATTCAGACTAAGTAAAATATGTGTTAGTACCCAAAGACAACTTAATTTAGCTCCATTGAAATGGAAATAATGAAACTGTCAAAGTATAAAGAAGAAACTTGCCACACTAAGTGTGAAAAAGTCATTTAACAAAGTACTTGACCAGATTTTTGCTACAAATGTAATTGTGCTAAGCAGCATGAAGCCCATTTTACCTGAGGGGTAAGGGTGTACACACAGGCTGGGAGAGGATCAAGGTGTCATGTGCCGAGAGCTGAAGGAGAAATTTGACAATGTCAATAGGCCATAAGAAAAACAAACAAAAAACAAAAAGAAACGAACATAACAGTAAACTTGCAATTGGCCAAAAACATCTCACCTGGACCAAGATTCTGGGCCGCTGGGGGGAAGGAAATGACACGTTGTGCATGAAGTGCGAGATGTGCCTATTGGGAGAAATATACAGACATAACTTCAAAAATCTGTCCTATTCAAACCGGAATTCAGATGTCCTTTCAAAAATGTGCAGCAGCTAAACTCAATCTATTACAGAGTGAGTCAACCTGAAAGGATGTTGTATGCACTCAGTACTGTAGGCCGCTCTGGATAAAAGCACCCACCAAATGACATATGAAAATATCAATGGTTGTATGTTACTTCTTACTTTTCAATAGGCAGTGGGTGCGGGCCTGAGACGGAGAGCTTGTAGAGGAACATGAGGAACTTGCGGAAGGACTCAAAGAACGGCCAGCGGGAGAGCAGGCAGATGCATTTGTTGGTGTTGACGGGCCGGTTGGGGATCATCTTCTTCTCCACAGTGGTGAGCAGGCCGAGCTGGATCTTCTGCTTCTCACTCAACAGCTCCACTGGATACGGCTCGTAGAACTGGATGGCTGCCCCATACACCTGGCACCAGGAACGGACACACGCATGGACTCAAATTTACATTTGATTCCCCACAAAACCTTGTTTTGTTTTTCGGTAATGAAAGCAGACTCTTGGTTGCTGCACCTCACCTTTTCTCCAGATGAGATGGTTAAGACGAAGGTGGAGAAGACAGGTAGAGGGTCACGTGTGTTCGGTGCCCAACACTCAATCTTGGCACCCATGGGCAAACAGAACAGAGGTACAGACTCTGATAGAGGGAAGGACTCATAGTCCTCTTCTGGGTAACGAAAGATGAGGCCTGAAGAGTGAGAGGAAACACTAAAGGTTATACTTACAAACCCTGGTGATCACAACAGAAACAATATCAGAGTATGATATAGTAGTGCAGCAATATAAAACAAAATATTTTCTATAGTTTGACAGTCTGTAAGTATGTGATAATTTGCAGTCCATGAAGTAACAAGGCTCGTTACCATTCTGGCTTGGTTCTCTGGGAGGATAAAAAGAAGATGGAGGCTAGAGAGCTTGATTGGTAATAAGATCAATATTTTCAGTCAACATGCTTTCATATTAATCAGACGGTATGCTGAGGTTTTGATTTGCAAGGAAAAACTTTGTTCTGTTCATCAGTGTGTTGTCAAAACGACATTCTGACAAGACACACACATTCTTATGTGAACATGCGCATACACAAACACGCCTGCAGACACATAAATAATGGGTGTGGCAGGAAGTGCTGCTGTCTGAGATGAATAAACAGCCACCTCACAGGAAGAAGCCCTGCCAAAGATAAAGGCAGCCTGTGTGTCTGTGTGGGTGTGTGAGTACACACATTCACATTATTAACGTTTATTATATGTGCGTTACACAATGAACTGTTCCAAAGGCCAAGTTGTTAAAAAAACCTTTCAATTGGTGAAAATGTCACACAACAGTTGAAAATGCCAGCTATGATTAACAATTACAATCTCTGGCATGATCATAGATGCACTTTGAATTTTCATTTACACTGCTTTAGAGAGCTTCAGAAGTCTGACCCATAAACATGACTAGGGCTGACTGCTACAGCACACAATGCCACATCATTTCTGAATTGCAACGGTGTATGTGTAACCTTTTATTTGTGCTGAATGAATATCAACATAGGGTACAATGTGATTCACGAAATTTCTACATTACCCTACAAGAATGTAATTGTATTCATCTTTTCATCTGCGCTATGCCTTCTCCCTACAACCTTGCATTTAAACATTTTGCTATAATAGCCTAAGCAACCAAGTTGGACCATTAGATTTTATTCACATATTAATAATAACGCAAAGTGAACGTGCAGAAATTATGAACACTTGCATTCTAACTGACTTTGAGTAATAACCGCCCTGTTCACTGGAGTTGCTGGAAAAGTATATTCTATTTTTTGCCTATTAAAATCACTAGTAATATAACTTGTGTATTGTGCACAGGGCTTATATTGTTGTACTGCTATCTTTCACGCACTGTTCTGTCAGTTAATCACTAGAAAGGCCGCACAGTGTTACAACTGATGTCAGCATCCACAGCAATCATATAACCCAATGTACAAAGGAAATAAAACATCATGCTGTAAAACTTTATCTTTGAAATGCAAACACAGCCAAGTGTCTGCACTTTTATTTCTAAAATATAACAACATATTCAGGGGGAAATTAAAGGCGTAGCCGTTACTTGATTATATGACATTTTACAGCCACATCGCAAAAAGCGCTTGAGTAAATGGTTTGTCTGAAAAAAGTCTGTTCATACTTTTCTGACCAGTAGCTGTCAATATCTGTGTTTTGACTGCCATATATTCCACAGAAATAAAGAAGTGCAATGTACAGAATACAGTGTGCCTCATCACATTATTGCTCTAAAGGTATGCAAGTAATATGTGTGAAATTAGTTTTGATGGATTTTGATGGCCCTTCCTTCATCAATGGAAAAAAATGTGACAGCCATTCAAGTGTTGAATAGTGGTGAGGGAGACGGAGAGACATTCACACCTGGGTACCAACGTCCTGTAGCCTACTGTTCTGGCATAAATGGTGTATTATGGTATGGAGGTATTTTTTAGTTTCATATTCACAAAGTACTACAAAAGGACATTTGTGTGAAATGTTTATCTTATTTTTTATAAATTAAGTTTGCAATGCAAGTTTTAAATAAATGAAGTCCAATCCAATTTAATTTGACTTCAAACTCGGTAATATTGTGGTATATTGTCATTTCTGGAGTAAAATATTGTTGCATCCCTAGCTGACAGACATTCTACGCTAAGGCTGTGTTGCTTCACGAACAGGGAATGCTTTGAGATAATGAGACATTTTGCAGGTTCTGTGGATTTGAATGACAGAAGAAAGATGGCATTCGGCAATGTAATTACTAGGGGTGTAACGGTACGTGTATTCGTCCCAAACCGTCACGGTACGGACGTTACGGTTCGGTGCATGCAGTCGTACGGAGAATACGCGGTATGTGCGAAGATTGATGAACGTAATGCGGAACCAACTTTCACAAGCGCGAGTTCCACCCGGAAACCTTAAGCTGTAAGCCAACAACAGTTAGCAACATGCCATGCTAAGCTTAGCTCAATCTACTACTGAGTCAGTCACACTATGGCGAGTGCAAATGAGACACAGGAGCTAGAAGACCCGCCTGCTTCTTTCAAATCAGCTGTGTGGGAAAATTTCGGGTTCCCAGTGAACTACGACAGCAATGGAGAGCGAGTGGTGGATCGGACGAGGACGGTGTGTCGGCGTTGTTCGACAGTTGTAGGGTATGTGTGCATCGAACATGCTAACATGCATATTCGACGGCATCACCCAGATGTGCCAATCACCAAGCTAGGCAAAAAAAAACAGGAGTCCAACTACTTATCCCCGCTGCTTTTAAGCAGCCTCTAGATGCGAAAGCAGACAGGGCCAAAAACATTACCGAAGCAATTGGTATTTATATTTCATCGGCTATGCGCCCATATGCAGTGGTAGAGGACCCTGGCTTCAAGTATTTATTAAAAGTGCTCGAGCCTCGTTACAACGTTCCATCCTATGCGCACGTAAGCCAATCCGTGGTCCCTGCTCTTTACAGGCGTACACGAGCGGTGATCGAGCACGAGTTGTCCGCTGCACCCGCCGTTGCACTAACAACCGATGGATGGACCTCCCGTGCTACCGAAAGCTATCTCACAGTGACCGCCCACTTCATCAACTCTGAGTGGGAAATGAAAAATCCAGTTCTACAAACGCGCCCCGTGTATGAAGAGGGGACTATATGACACTAGGTGGAACAAACTGTAACTTGCACTAGTGTCTGTTCAAAATAAATGAAAAGAAACCTAGCCTTATGCATTTGGGGTTTTTTGTTGCTTTTTTCCCGTTTTACCGAACTCGTACCGAACCGTGATGTCCAAACCGTGGTGTGAACCGAACCATGACTTCTGTGTACCGTTACACCCCTAGTAATTACTCTTATCAGTAACTGCAGGACACAGGGAGCCTAATCGTAGGAGGGAAGCCATCAACGATGACTCATCAAAGCAACAGAGAAAAAAGGTGATGAATGAAATACTGATAGTGACATTACGTAAGATCAGCCACAAGATGAGGCTGAAAATGATAAAAGGAGAAAATGAGGAAAGAAAGACCAAAAAAGTAATCTGTAGAACCAGTAAGATGCCAAGTGAGATTTGAAGATGTCATAACTGTATGAACTAAATATTAAATCTACACGGAAATCAGAAAGCAATCAGAGAACCGGCTCAATTTCACTGACTCACCGGCTTTGTAATTGATGGAATTGGACGCAGATACTGATTTCTTGTAACACAGGAAGACACTGGAGCCCCACTGAAAAGTTTAAAACAAGGTCACACAGACATTACACCTTTGCTCCCTTAGGACTGAGAGCCTTGTAGGTTATGCTAGTACAAAATTGCTGACGCTAGCTAACAAAAGAGCAGCCCAACTCACCATTCCACAGTTGAGGTTCTTGTCCACCTTGCAGAAGGTGTGCGGTGGCGTCTCGCCCTTGCTGGTGACGATGACGCAGATGTCAGTCACGGCCAGGGAGTTCTGGGGCTGGACGGGAGGCGCACGGCGGAAGGTGATGAAGATGCGCTGCGAGGTGGCCGAGCTGTTGTTGACGTTGGCGCAGCGGCCGTACGGTGTGGCCTGGATGACCTCGCAGCCCTGGATCAGACGCTCCTTGCCCTCATACAGCACCCTGATAAACACACAAACAAGCAAATGTGTTAGACAGCACATTATATCTATTATAGGAGCACACACAATCCCACTGCGATGCTTGATGGTTCTAATCAGTGGCATACATCTAGAATCAGCACACCAGTTCATTAATATCCACACATGAACATCAGTGCTATTCATGCTTACCTACATTACAGTTGTAAAACTAAAATTGAAAGTGAAACAACTGTGGAACGACCCACAAAGTAATTACAGAACAGCAAAATAAGGTTTGACCTGAAATTACTTTATAACAAGCTAAGAGAATGAATCAATGCTGCTTTCCTGTGATAAGACGTTCTGTTCTATCGTCAGACAGCAAATACTTTACGATGTATGGGAGAGCAACAATGGACAATAAAAACCTCTTTGACACTGTATCACAATAGAGCGTGCAAGCGCTAGTCGAGACAATCTTGAGAATGATTTCATAAGCCTCTACTCTACACTAACAAAAAGACAGCCGCACTGATTATGGCCTAGTTTTGAAGGGACAGGACTTGAGGGAGATTTGTTGCACTGTGTGTTCAGGTCACACAACCTGCAATAGCTCAAGAGAACACACTCTCATCCTTAGGGTTTGACATGATAACATTATGAGCCTCTAAGAATAATGAAGATGAGATTATGTACAGGAGGGGAGGGGGAGAGAGACAAAGACTGAGACACAGAGTGAGAGAACTCTCTTTGCCCATGCAGCTACCCTTTGAACTGAGGGAAGGAGTGTCAAAATGGTGTGGAAATTGAGATGGCAGATAGCAGGGCAGTGCACAGTGCTGGCAAGGGAATGACTCATGCCCACACATACAAAGCACTCATAGACTGGGCTCTTAATCAAGTGTCTCACAGGGAGTGCTGGTCTGGAATCAGCTTTGCTGTCAGGCATGCCTCTGATTTCTGAGACAAGCTTATGTTGCCAAAAAACGAAAAAATAACATTCTAATGATGTAACAATTTCAAAAAGGTTACGGATTTAAGCTCCAACACAGATATCAAATCCTAATGAGTTTGAAAAAATACCTATGGAACAGAATAAGTTGGGAATTTCTACCTAACACTGAGTGGGTGTTTTCTATTGGTGGGCCTGTGTCTTTCACACATGGGTAAGGAAGGTGTACACCACAACCTCATAAGTACTGAGCTAAAATGGCCTTTGAGGCCAATCTTAACATGTTAGACAGTTAGAGGTCCAGCTCACACAGGACTTAATAGCACCAAAGTTGCTTTCTAAGACTAGTGTACCAATCTTGACTAGGGTGTGAGAGCATGTGAGAGCATGATTTTTTTCCACTTCAATCCTCTAAAAGCAACCCAATCAATCCGATTCCAGTCACTCCAAGAGAGACGCATATATGGAGATGATAAGTAAGAGCCTTAAGCATGGCTCTCTGTGGTGAGGAACATAGCTGGTTCTCCTACAGGGAGGGTCAGTCTGTGGTCAGCAGCACTGCCTTTCTCTTCATAGCTCTGGTTTCCCTTTGAGGCTTCTGTGAGTTTTCTCTCACACACACACACACACACACACACACACACACACACACACACACACACACACACAAAAGCCTATCTCCAACGGGCGATGTGATTCAGACATATTTACCAGCTGACTCATCTAAAATCCCAGACAGCAGAGGGAAGCTAAACATCAAGATTCTTCCTTTCTCATGGGCATTGTCCATCCATGTTAGTACAAACCATCCAATTTACATTAAATATTATGATTTATGCCAAAATTGGCTACCATTCCATGCTCCTTAATCAGTTATATTGTAGAATATCACACAGCTAAAAGTTGCAGTCAGGAAAGCAATCAGTGCCTCACTGTATTGTATTTTGTCTTGCATGACTGCAGGGCTTCTATAGCAGTGAGCTCCATGGCCTCCCTTCCCATCTGGACTACACCACAGGGCCAAAAGCTTAGATTTGTGCCCTCTTTAACACCAACACATTTATTAATCTTGTGAAGGCAGATATTACAGTCCTGGAACCTTGCACTCTCTGGCAACTGGCACACCATTCATTCTGAAAGAGTGCAGGACAAACCTAAAGAGGCCAAGAGGACAATTGCCAGCAAATTCTCATTTAAGCAACAAAAAAACAAGTCCTAATGGGCACAGTCAGTCGTGAAGCCCTGAGGCCCGGGATAGGAATGTTGGCTTTGCTGACAGCAGAGGTGGCAGAAGGAAGAATGAATGATTTACACACTGCTAGTTTTTCATTCATTCTTTCAGGGGGAGATGACTGGCAGGTGGAAAAGACATCAGCTGATGGGAAAGGAAGACACCAGTGTTGCAGCAGGGCCAAAAATATTTACTAACCTTCTGCCCACTTGCGACATGTCTTCGAAGTTAAACCAAAACGGGGCTATCAGGCAATGCACAAATCCCATAATGCAACCACTAATGTAATTTCTATCAAAACACATTATCAGACCCAATCAGCAATCTAGGCAAAGGTATACCACTTCTCAATGATGGACCAAATATTCCCATGAATTTTACACTTGGAGTCTCTTGATAATATGTGTGTTTGTAGTGGAAACAGAAAACAAGAGCTTGTGATATGTACCTTGGAATCCGTTATTCAACCTCAGTAAATGTAAAAAGCATGATTGATGGACAAACAGGGTCCATCCACCACTGAAAAACATCTGTACAGTAGCTTGACAGCTAGTGGGAATTCCTCAATGTATGTTTGTGTCTATTTTCTCCAACAGCAAGATGTCTGTCAACTGGCTGGATTGTGTAATCTGTTAGAGGAAACACGACTTGACATACGATCTGCTGTTTACGCTCAATGCACTGAGGGCTGCAGCAATTCATGTGCGTTCCCCATAGTTCTACAGTGCCAAACTACATTCAGCAGTAGGCAATCACATTAATGACTTTCATAAAATGTGCTCAATCAAACCAAATTCATTGTAGGACACAAGTGGGACATTGGCCAATATGTTGCCATCTACATATTGCAAACCCCATTTCAATGATGTTTTTCGCACAAAGACTTGAGTTTGCAGAGGGAAGGGGAATCCTTTTAGAGAGCCAGCAGAGTGTAGACTCATGTAACTGGAAACTCCAGTTTGTTGTTAGTGACTGAAAGGAGGAGGAGATATGGTGGGAAGTATTGCAACATTCTATCACACGGGCCTAGCGGGAGACACAAACAGGCTTTAGACAAAGACGAAGGTGTGTAGAGAGCTTAAAGACCTCAGGCAGTTGCATCATTATTCTTACTAAAAGATTACCGGATGTGCTATTACTGGCCTAGTTAAAGACTACGGTAGAATAGTGGACAATGCCAATAAATGGAATTTGTGTTTCATTGCACAAATGGGAAACTTCCACATCAATGAGCAAATAAGTCTGCAAATATTTACACAGTAAGCAGCAGGCTAGGCCTTGGATCAAGAATATAGTGAATAAACCTACGTCCATAAAATTCCCACCCACTTCTACCCCTTAAAAAAATGTCATGCTACTGCAGTCAAGTCTAATATAACAAATCAGACCTAACTTAAGCAACACTGATACCTAATGCAGGAGATGTAGACTAGTTTAGTTTTTAACTCTACTGAACTCTTGTCATTGTCACAGGTATTCATGGGGCTAGGCAGTATTACATATTACATATCACCTGGTTACGCAATAAGCTGGCATAAAATACACAGATACATGTGAGATAAACAGCTTCGAGAAATACAGCTATGGATTGGTTCTTAACTAAGGTTGCATGTAAAGCAGTACAAAACACTGTTAAATTTCAACTTCTGAGATGTCCGTGGTAATGTAACTAATTCCAAGTTGTGTTTTAAGTTGATTAAATCATTGTGCTAAACAATCAAATAGGCATAGATAAATGATGCCACTTGCAAAGAATCCCTTGCTGATGTGTTGTAAACATTGCAAGCACATGCACAACTCAAAGCAAAACACGCAGAGATAAATAATCACAACTCACCCAATGTCAATGAGCGGGGGCTTCCCACGACTCCTCTTATAGCACAGGAAGAGCTCGGGGCTCTTGAGACTGCCATGGTTGAGATTCGCCTGCTGGCCGCTGTAGGTGCTGTCGATACAGGTGAAGCCCTCAGGCACTGCTTCGCCTGCCGACTTGTTGATGACGGCTAAGTCAGTGATGGGCGCCTTGGGCCCGCTGGACTTGGTCTCCGACAGGTCCTGCTCCAACGGCGTGGACTTGTCTGTCAGCCCGGCCACCACAAAGTAGTCGGTCACACGGTGACCCTTGTCCTCGATCATGGCTGGACGTACCTGGGGAGTAAGAAAGTAAAGAAGTAAGATTAATAACCAAAAGAGTAAAGCTTTATGTGCAATTGTCATCAAACCCTCCAATAGCACTTTGTGGAGATTTCAGAGTAAAATAGAGTAAAGCCTTTTGCACAATGGTTGAAACTTCCTGCACAGCACATTTTAACAACAGCCAATGGAGAAATTAATTTCCGAGTCAATGCCAGTGAAGTATGACCTTCAGTATTATTTGAATCTGCAGCAATCTGGTTTTGTTAGCTTGTGAAATTCTCTATCAAATCTTCCAACAGCACTTGGTGGAGCTTCCAGCCTACGGTTATAGGTAACACACACTGTGGGACTTGGGCCACACCAATGAGGACATTGCTGTGGTAGTGAAAGCAAAGCCATGGCGATGGCCCTTACATCCCACTCGAGACACTGGGACGGACTACACATACAAGCGTACACAGAATGCTTAATGATAGCATGCGCAAAGCAATAAGAGGATCCCTTAAGACTGCTGCACCATAAAGAAGCAAGCAAACTGGGGAAACACTAGGGGTAATGAAGGGACTGGATTTGTCCACATTCACAAACACTCTTGTCATTGTATATCACCGCACTGTTCCAAACATGCTGAGAGAGTTAAAGCTCTGGTGGCTGAGGAGAGCCAAGGGAGAACAGCCGAGCCCAGAGGAATGTTCAGAAATGCCACTGTGAGCATAAATCAAGACACCAAAGTCTTAAAAACACTTTGGAAATTCCATCCACTGACTTTGATTTGAATAACAAAAAATAGGCCTATATAAAATGACTATGCACTCGAGTTCATGGATGGAACTTTCAAAATGCATCTTTCCTTTTCTATTTGTGACAAATGAATGTTTGAACCGTGATGTGACCTCAAAGATGGGGAGAATGACAGTCAGTGACTCGATTTTCATTGCAATACTGCTAGTAAGAAATCACTAACTGAAGTAGAAGTAGATAAGGCAGGGAAAGCGGATACACCAAGAAAGTAGATTACAACTCTTCATCACAAGATAAATCCTGGAATGCACCGAGTATCATCAAATTGATGATATATTTATTGTAAGAGAGGGTGGATTTTTCCTTTTGGACATGAAAATGAATCCATCTTTTTAATGCCTGAAACAACCCAGTTCAAAAAATAAAGTAGTACGTCATTACTATGTATTATGGGGGAGGTGGGGACATCAATTGCAATTCATCTGTGTACTATGGTGCAAAGAAAACTTGTTCCACTGTCCAAGAAAAGCACTTGACTTATGGAAGATCAGCCAAAAATGACACAGAGCAAATGGCAGCCAAAGAAGAAAGAGAGGCTTAAAAAGCAAGCACATCCACGTCCCTTTCAAAGAGCTGTAAGGACCCACACAGGAAGTTACATTTTTCCAGTGGTGAGTCAGCTGTGGCAGGAGAAAAAAGAGACGCCTCTTTGAACTGCCACAGTGAGCAGAGACGGCCCCGGACTTCATAACACAGATTAATATTGTCTGTGTCCATCATTTCTTTTCTGTGCTTTTTGATTTTGGACAATAAGTACAATAATATTTTGCACAAACTCTAAACTGCTAAGCAGCACACAACACACTCAAGTTACACATGCACACACACTCTTCACTTAAAAATATACAGTATATATTTATATCATATCACTGTGAAGCCATGGTACATGCGGGGCTTGAATGCAGACTGCCTTTCATGTTGAAAACCACTTCACGGAGGATACAGTCTGATATGGAAGCCATGTCACCAATGAATGATTACCAGAGTGGTAAAAGAAAAAGATGTGGAAACATGGACGGAAAAAAAGATGAGAAAACCCGGCAATAAAAAGTGTAGCGAGTGAAGCACAGGGCCATTGTATTGTATCAGACGGTGACTGACCTACTTCCTGTTCATAACACACTCTGGAGTTCGCCACGTAGACGACAGATAGGAATCTCAAAACAGGGCAGTCGCCAAGGTAACAGAACTGGGGGCAATCCAGAAAAATCTGCAAAGTGACTGCTCACAATGTCATAAAAGATGCCCAAAATGCACCCCGATGACTTATGTCATGCAATAACGCATGGCTGTCCTACTTTCTTTTTTGTTTTTCTTTTTTAACAGAGTTGCTCTGAAGCGAGAGGGAAAATCAAAAAGATGACATGTAGTCTATGTAGGCTGTTCAACAATTCGTAGCAGTGTGTGTGTATGTGTGTGTGCGTCTGTGTGCAGGCGTGCGTGGTAATGTCCACTGGCTGCAATACAGTGCAGGACATCCGTTGGCTTGTGTTGTGGAAGGTGTGGGAGGAGTCAGACTGACCTGCCGGGGAGGAAAAATATTCTGCTACACCGAGACATCAAGCAGCTGGGATAGCCAGCACACTTTCTACACAGTCTCCACCACAAAAATCTGGTCTCTTCTAGACTTGGAGCCTGTTTTTTTATTTCCATTGTCTGCTTGACTATAAAGTGTGGACTTTATATATAAATATTTGCCTTTTGGGATAGCAATGGCATGGTCTGGCTCTATTGCGGAGGGGACAACACTGAAACACTAAATATTTTTTTCCAGGCTTAACTTCCTTGAAATGTGTGAAAAATACTTTCTTAACCATGGTATGAACCCTTATCTCAAGGAGGCAAATGTCACATGAGTTGGTATACACTTTTTTTAATCACTTTGTTCTATTGCATCATAGTTTTTCATTTTGCTAGTTAAAATATTCAGTTTCAAATTGAAGAATACCAAGTTTCTTATCAAGAGTGGTGAAAAAAGCAAACCAAGAATCCCTCTTACACTATGATCCAGGTAGTTTTAGGAATTGTAGCTGGATGTCTGCTTAGAATATGGCCTATTCTTTTGTTACTCTTTAAAACTGTCTGGGGGAAAAAAGCCCAACTCCATTCAATTAGTATACAATATGAATTGCATCCTCTATGTTGTACATAAGCCTCAAGGAGCAAAAACAATACAGCCTCATGCCATATTCAAGCAGAGGTTGAATGACTGCACTCCACAAACAAAGCCGGCAATAAAAACGTATGGAACAATGAGGACGGGGAGGTATATCGGGTCACTTCCACATTTCTTTGAAGAGGTTCAGCTGCTGCAGTAGAGCAGGATGGAAAAACTCAGCTGGGGACATGCTGGATCCCACTGGTAAGGCAGGGGAAAGACACATGAAAAAATATGCCCTCTTCCCCATGGCTCTTCTGACGGGATCTGTCTGGGTTTTGGCCAGGTCACTGGGTAAAGTGAGTGGTCATATTTCATGTTTCAAGTACTCAGACACAATTCTTAAACGATCCCAGCCCTTATAAATTTGCTTGATTTTGGTATTTTACTCAAAAACTTGGATATTTACCCATTTTGGCCAATATTGCTGAAACATAAGTTTTTCTTTCTTACTGTAAACAAAATTCTTACAAGCCTAAATGATTCCAGATGTGCATTTTCGCAACACAATGAAGAATGTTGTTTGCCCTACTCCTTCAACACCCATGCTAGTTTTGACTGGGCCCAGCTCTTACTTTATGATGATGCTCAATGGAAATGTACACAGACATCTGTGCCTGACTTATTGCTCTGAAGAGATTAACGGCACTGTATCCATGGTTACATCTCACTGGTCAAAACCCCATTCAAGAGCAAAGTGCTGTTTTTAGACTGTATTTGCTTTATAACAAACCACACTGTTAAATATGTTCTCACCAAAAGCTGCCCGGCAAATGTACTCTGGTGGTTTTACCAGTGACTGGATAGTCTTGATGTATGTGTGTGGGTGCATTGTCTGGATATAGCTAAAACAAAAATCAGACATTCCACATAATACAAAAGTCACACACTTGGTGGGTATATTTAGGCCTATTTCACCAGAATATGAAGGTGCTACAGCTTTAGTGAAACCACTAAACTATTCATGGCATGAATGTATTTATGGGATTTAAATGCTGGTTGTTAAGTGCCAAAGTCTGTGCAGTGATGCTTGCTACTGTTATCATGAATAGTGGGAAGGCCACAAGACCACAAGCTCTGCCATAAAAAACACTTGATGGTCAACATGCATAAAGATGGCGGCCTCCTGTATTGCTCACACTCAAAAGAGGAAAGGACGCACAACCGGTGTTAGAGATGCTGACCACAGCTAGTCGAAGTCATACAAATAAAAATAAAGTAGCTGCACACTCATAGCCACAATGGCAGAAACTTATATTTATTTAGACGGACCAATGTTTCAACATAATGTCTTCATCAGGATGACACATTTAGTGAGAAACACATTTTCTAGGGCTATATTGACCTAATTCAGTCATCCCGGCCTATTCCACAGGGCAACAGGCACCCAGAATTTGCTATGCATCTACCTCTAACCTGGCAAGAGCGAATGATGATATTTGGCTGGTTTCTGCAGTGCAAGGCTTTGTTCGGATGCATGCCCTATGGTTCCACTGTCAACTTTCTATCCATATAGTACACCTGAGTATGTTATGAGCTCAAACCAGATGGCTGCCCTCTGCATGCCTGGTCCCTTGAAAAGGTAATAGCTGGTGAGGACTGAAAAAATATGGCGGTTATGCCAGTGCTAATCCTTTCAACACTAATCTGTGCATTAGTATGACATCACCAGTTTGGAAAGGGGCTCAACTCTTGTCTCTTCTTTCTAGCTGTAACAGCCAGTTGTGAGCTTTCTCTACTGCAGACCAAGCCGTCCCAGGGAACATCAATGGCTTATTTAAATGTTGGCCTTCACCGGCATTCCTCTTTAAACTGGCATTCCACCACTACTCCTAGCACCTTCCTTCTTTCCTCACAGAAGAACTGGATATGGCAGGTCACAGGTCGGCAGCAAGGGATTGTTTGTTGGCCCAGAGCCCCACGCTCTCACTCAGAATAAAGAAACAAGACCAATTCATTGGTATTCTATTCTCTTAATTGAATTTAAGTTGACTGTACAAGAAAGCTCTGCTGTTGTCATGCAAGTTTGGTCAGATGTGAAACAGGCACATTTCACTTTTGTCACAAACTTTAGCCTCTATATTTAATCTTCTCAAACAGTGGTGCTGTTGGTATGAAGATGTGAAGGCTGTGAGTCATACAGCTTCCCGACAGCATGGGCACAAATTGTCACAGAATTGCCAACTGTCACGGTAGGAAACACAAACCAATGTTAACAGAAAAATGAAAAACAAATGCTAACCCGGCCAACTGGCAAATCTGCAAGGTCGCGATTGTGCTATGAATCCCGCCCTGTTAATGTTCCCGGCATGACAATAAATCTGCATGTATTTCAGAGAATAAACAAACCAACCTCTGCAAATTTGAGGAGTTTAGGTTACCTGTTCCCTTGTGTTAATTAAGGTTACACTTGTTTTGATGGTAGCTTGACGCCTCCTGAGACTAGATCATTCAGTTACCGTGACAACCGGCTCAACTACTTGAAATTCTGCACTGGGCAAGAAACTAGGCTACCTGCTCAACACTTAAGGTCACACAAATCTCAAAGTTGCCACTGTTATTCCTTGCCACACACACACCCACAGACACCGGCCCACATGTAAAAACACACAAACATACACAGAGGACAAAATCAACAACCTATTTTTCCACACAAGAGAGCAAAATAATAATGCATTTTACACAGTTCAGATCTGTCTGTGCGAGTAGTGTCCTGATTGTGCCTCTGTATCACATGTAGTGTTTTGGTGAATTTCCTAGCGTGAGATCACTATCATAATAATACTAGGCCTACTACTCCTATCGCACCAAGCAGGAAATTTTTAATGACCTATGAATAAAATGTATTCATATTGCAGCCTGCAGGGGCTTTCCATAAAAACCACATAGAAATTTAATGTTGTCATATTGTTTCCTGTTCTCAACAGCAGGGAGGAGAGTAGCGGTGCAACACATCCAAGTTAGCCTCAGCCTATGGATTGCACAGCATGCGTGCTGCTATGTATCATATCCCATGTCATGGATGGCTCACCATCAGAAGTTTAGATTAGCTTGTAATTCGTCATGCTATATTTGCCACTGTACAATTTACATGATAATTATTAGAGAGGGGAGGGAACTGCATGGAAGGCAGCTACTAAAACTAACACAACATGATACACTCAAAACTAATAAAAATAGTCCTATCCGTTTGATTAATATATTATAACTGATGTAGAATATCACCCATTTTCTGGAGTATTATCAGAGTTTCATACATAAACTCCTCACACTTCATCATCACTGACTGGCAAAGGTGAAGATGTGCGTGTGTGTGTGTGTGTGTGTGTGTACGTGTGCATGTGAATATGCGTCCATGCCTGGCCAAATACTGTGTGCCTTTAGGCGTGTGCACGGTGGGCACACACTCGCGGTTGGAACCATTTGTGACAGCTCCCCCACAAACACACACACACACACAAACCCCAGTACCATACAAACATCTCTTTGTGAGCAGCACATGATAGACAAACATTGACGCTGCCATGGCAACCGAGCCCCAACAATGCCAGGCTGCGCCCCTGAGCTGCGAGTAGTGTTACGCTAGCTGAGGAAATTGATCTCCAGGTCTTTAAAAGGTACATGTACTATAACAGACATGCACTCTGTAGTGCAATATCCAACTCACTGGACCTTGCAGATAAAGCCCACGGTCTCCATTTATATAGACATACAGTAAATAAAAGGCAGGGAAGGGTCGTTTTAAAGTCCATTTTAATGTCTGGCAGGCAAATAAAACATGATGGCAGCCATAAATTGTGATTGTGCTGGATAGGGGATTAGACTAAAAGCCTTCAAGCTATTGTAAATAGAAGTGAACATGACATGAGTGATTTTCTGGCCTCCTTATGCTCGACTTGTAACAGCATGCAGGGGGAAAAAAACATTCAGGAAAACTTGTGACTCTCAAGGCAAAAATAGTGAGGCAGAGCTTTCACAGTCAGACTGGTGAACAAACTGGTCCATTAAATTTCCATTGTATTAAGTCCTGTGTTGTAACTTGAGCCCCTGCCTCTAAAGGTTGTGCACTGCCCCTCCCTTCCCATCTGAAAACCTGTTCCTCTGTTACTCTTGAGCCCCGATGATCGGGTGTCACGCTCTTTGTTTGGACTGCACTCAGGGAGTACGGTCACTATGTTACGGATCATGTGAGAAAATACTACGAAACTTACGTGTCTGCATATTCTAAATGGATATTTTGAAACTGGTCTTTGGCCTCCTTGTATGAATTTGTAAGGATTAGGCCTTTACTCAACGACGCATTGCCTGAGGCTCCATTCCATTTTCAAAACACTATTTACTTATCTCTACAATCACCTAACTTTGGTCTTTATGCAATTAAATTTAACTCTACTCACAATGGAGAACAGAACTTAGCCATTTAATTGGGTGGGCAAGACCACTCCTCACTTTTTAATTCCTACATGATTTCTCTAGAATCATTTGGTCTCATAACCACGAAAAGAGGCCAGGCCTTTGATTTTCCTGAGCACTGCAAGGTCTTGTTTCTTGGCTATGGTGTTGGTCTCGACTTGCAAATGGGCCAAAAGTTGGCTACGCCAGCCCAACGACCCCTTGGGGCAGAGGGAAAACTCTCTAGCTGCCGTAAATAAAACTGGGGAGGTCCTACTCACAGGCTTGTGTGCCAAAGTTGATGTTTGTTCACTTTCAGCACTTGTCTGATGTTAAAAACATTCACCTGGCTAGCTTTTTAGTCACCAAGATCCCAAATTCAATTCAAACAAAGCTGAGAGAGACAGAGAAACAAAGAGAAAGAAACAGACAGAGATAGAAACAGAGAGATTTTTCTATTTAAGTATACAGAGTGGAACCCCCTTACTCCATCCCCCATGGTCTACCCCACAGTGATCTCATCCCTTTCACACAAAAGAGCCTGGATGCTGGGTCCCCAGGGGTGAGAGGGCCCGTGTGTGTGTGTGTGTGTGTGTGTGTGTGTGTGTGCGCGCGCGCGCGCGCAGGCACGCATGTGTGTGTGTGTGTAATGCTGAACAACAGACAGTGCTGTGTCTGTCTCAGTTATTTCAGCAGAGGTCCTGCCATGCAGATCCACTCACAGCTTCCCTGAGGCAGCAGCTGAGGATGACACACACACACTATCGTCATGTACATTACACATTACAGACGAGAAAGAAAAGCGATGTTCTAGGCCTAATTGTGGACACGTGCAGTGATTATGCTAATAGGGAGCAGCCCTACCTCATAATAGACAGACTTTGACAAGGCTAGTGTTTGTTTGCCTAGCGGGAATAGGTGGCCTTGTGGTTAAAGACAGCAGGACAGTCCAATCTCTCTGGTGAAACGTGTACATGTTTGTGTGCGTCAATATGCGAAGAAACAAATTGCTACTTATTACGCTGTGTCCAATATGGCTACTGAAGAAACTAAAAAATCCATTAAAAATGAGCTATACCAACTGTCATGAAAGACAGTTGAGGCAAAAATCACTAAAGGAAAAGCTGATTCCACTGAAGGCGATACATGTCATTTTAAGCTGCCATGGCCTGCGATATGTTACCCTTTCAGCTGCAGTGGCAGCCCTTGAGCCATGGTGTGACAGCTTCTGCAGGACCAGTGTCCGGCTCAAGTGCCACTCAATGGCCCTGGCCTTTGAGGATCTTGAGAGGCAAAGTGGCCCTCCCTGCCACCTGTCATCACAGCATGCTGCTGGTGGTGTAGGCCAGACCGAATACAAGGTGCCAATGAGGTGATGAAACCTCCATTTTATAAGGCGACGACCACAGAAAAACCAAGTATGCTCCTTCTGAAGTGGAATATGGGTTTGAACGGGGGTGAAATGAGGTTGAAGCCAGTTGACGCTGTCTGATTGGATTCATATGGTGCAAGCCATGTGTGTGCATAGCTGGGTCTAAAACTGCAGTCTGTAATAACCTCACCCTGCTAAGTAATCGTAATGTGTTGTGAAGAGACTCAAACTGCCCTACTTGGCAAGAGCAGAGGAATAAACCAGTGAGCCACATCAGCTTTTACTTTAAGATACAAAACAAGCGCGAATTCGCAATAGCTGCGACCACGTACATGCATGTATACACGCGTGGGGAAATTTTTGTGGACCAACCGACCGACCAACCGACCGACCAACCAACCGACCGACCGACCGACAGAGCGAGCTATAGAGCTGCTGGTCGCAGCTAAAAATCAGAAAAGAAGTGTCTGTCTCTTCTCCAGACACACACACAGATCATAAGTACAACATTTTCCCTTCAATCTTTGGTGTTAATGCTGACAAAAACATATACAAAGTGCACTCGAAGGGAGCAGGAGAGATATTTTACTGTTCAAAAACTCATTGTTCAATATTTGCTGTTCAGAGAGGTGTGGTGTTTGAGGTCTATCTGCTTTTTGGCTCAAGATAAGCCTGCCTGATAGCGTGGCATTATCATATCAATATGCTAACAACATCTCCCTCACTCCGCAGGGCCTGAACAAAGCAACAGGCCAACAGTGAACTCGGTTCCTCTGATATGCTTATTTAACCCTGGCAGCTGCTCAATTATACAGGGGCAATAAGTAAAATGCATTTTCATTTATGAACTGTCAATCGCCATCAAGAACTGACTGAGTCAATTCTGCTGGGTGACACTCTAACGATAGGAATCTGACTGTCAAATCGCACTGATAACAGACAGCACTGATAATGCAGTGTTTATGTTTTCATTTAGCTATTTTATTCAGTTATTTTCATTTTTCTGTTCCATTGGGCATAGGCTGTTTTGGTTGAATTTTAGAGCTCAAATGCCAATGCTCTGACACCTTTGTGTGTTGGTTGACAAAGATCACAGTCAATTTTAATTTTTCTGAGGTGTGACATAAACAGAGAAGCAACAACTGTCTCTTAATTTGCACCAAGGCAAAGTCAACAAGAACATGAATCAGGCATAGACTATCCTCAACATCTGTCATTTCTTAAATAGTATCACTCTAATAAACATTACCATGATGAATAGGTTTTGGGTGGCCCTGATGCCCACCAGGAGAATCACCTCACTGAACAACATATGCTGCTCACTGAACACCTTCACCTCCTCCCAACTGTCTACTCCTCTTTGTATTCCACCTCAGAAAAGCTTTTGTCAAGCCAATACCATCAGGTCCTAGTCTTTTCAAGATAACATCAAAGCGACTGATTAAGAAAACCCTAACGTGGCCAAAAACATTCTGGAGAAAGATGCTGTCAAATAAAACCAGATCACTGAAGGGAAAAATTCACCCCTCGTCTTCCTGGCTCCTTTCAGTCTTCAGTTACACTAGATTGTCTCTCTAATGCCATGAGTTTGAGATTAAAGAGGCAGGTGTGTTTACAAGGGAAAGTGACACACTTTGAGAGACTCTTGTGGTGCGCTGTGCTGTGCTGTGCTGTGCTGGGTGTCAAAAACAACCGTTGCCTGCATGGCCAGCAGCAGCAGCAGACATGTTTTCCATTAGGCCTGATAAACAACTGTGATGTCAAGACAGCGAGAGAAAGAAAGCGACAGAGAGCGAATTAAAGTCGAGTCAAATTATTTGAAGTCTGCTTCAAAATATGACTCTTTATAGCGTAATTTAAAAAAAAACTTCAGTGGCTCAGAAGATGAGAGGTAGCTGAGAAGCGGTGAGGCTAGGCTCAACAGAAACGTCACAAGACTGCCTCCCTCCTCGAGCGTGACGGCCCGGCAGACAGAGAGCATTCTTTCCACTCTGAAGCAAGGGGAGAGAGGGCAAACTCATTGCCCTTGCTAACTAGCTGAGCCTGTACCAGCTCAGAGCAGACAAGGATTCCTGATCTGGCCCTACTGAGAGACTAGGACAAAAAGACTACTGGCACATCACATGAGTACAAGGGTCAGAGGAAGGAAATAGGTTACCCGAGAGGGTTTTCAGCTGGATTACACGTTTAATGTGTATCTTTGGCTGGAAATGACTGTGTAGTGTTGATATGTCTGAAAATCTCTAAGACTTGCAAACAGACGGAGTTTACCTTTGATGAGCTTAACAAAAAGCACTGAACTGTTTCAGGAGAGTATTTGCTCGGTGAGCCAATGCACTTGCAATGTCACTGGTCTGAATCCAGCTCCACATTGCTGCATGTCACCCTCCTATCTCGGCATCCTATTTGCTGTCACTCCCCACTGTGTACAATGAAGCAGAAATACCATCAAAAATAATGGTGAGAAGTGAGGATCCAGGTTCAAGCCTGCATCCTGCTGAAGTGTCCTTGAGCAAGATGCTGAACCCTTATCAGTTCCAGGGACCTGACCTCTGACCTCTCTGCGCAGGGAGGTAAGCAATAATAATTTCCCTCCGAGGTTCAATAAAGTATCACATAATGAATTAAATATAACTACACACACAGAAGAGTAGTCATGGTCATAAATTTCAATCTTCGCTTCTTGACACATTTTCATGTCTTCTTGAGATATTTTTATGTGAACCACCTCAACATGAACTCAACTGGAGCAGATACATGTAAACTGGTCTCATTGCTCAATCAACTTCAAACCACAAACTGCATTTTCTTTCAGAGCTGATTTGACAAAAAAAGACAGGCCTGCTGCTGAATTAATCTAACATTCAAGTATTGGGTAGATTTCAGAGAAACAGTCACATTTCTCAATCGTGGTAAACGCTGTTATACTGTCCCACTGTATGAATTACTGGCTTTTCTCACAGTAGTCAAAATGCTATTTGACTTTGCCTAGGCAACCGCTGAGTCCTTCAACTGCCTGTTGCTGCTCCCTTGGCCATTCTACTTCCTTATTTCCTCGGTCACCTGACAAGAGCTTCTGGACGACCAGTGGTGGAGACAAAGTGCAAGTTCAATGTACACAAAGGCACAGTGCAGCCGTGACCCACTTTAATCCTGCTGTAACGGTTAGTAGGAGGCAACATTCACTCCACTCCCTTTTTTCCAACAGGCCATCTGACCAAGTCAAGGTCAAGAGATTTTTCTACAGCGTTTCCATGTGTCAACGGCTCAGTGCTTTCCAAAGAAAACGTTTGGGCTGCTGCTGCTGCAATTCTGCAAGAGCAATTTCCAAAGTGTGTTGTAATCACTGAATGAAAATATGAATGCCATCGATGCATCAGTGACAAAGTGCCATCCTTTGCTCTGCTGGGACTTGTGCCATAAATGGCATAACAGGAACATCACATGCCATGAATCACCAAACTGATGGGAAGCTGGAGTAGTGAGTATTGTGCTGCCCCGAGGGTTTAGACTGCTGGTGGCTGGCAGATAGTCAAGTGCTGAGGCGAAGATATGTGAGCACCTTGGCGTTGCATTCAAAGGCATTTGTGCTCAGCTCACCCCTTGCAGCCACAAACCAACAGAGGCATCTTACACAACCCCATGGCCCAAGCACAGAGTAAGGGTCACACAAATGCAGACAAGGCATATTTAGAAACAAAGTCACTGAATGAAAGCCACAATTTTAGTGGTTCATAGAGGGGAAGTCAGCTTCCCGCTAGCCTGACCTCAAATGGCATGGCAGCAGTTAATAGTTAGGCCTTTGTACAACAGGTTTATAACAAAGAAGTGTATCTACATTTCTCCATGTAAGTTATAGTTTTGTCTGCAGGCAGTGCCTCATGGGCTGCAAATCCCCATGCAAATGTCCGTTTCTTCTAAGTAACATGTTAAATAGCCCCGTCACTCAGCGAAGGCCAACTTTGCAAGCAGGTAAATCATTTTTAGGGACAAGTGTGCCTGAGAGCAGACACCTGCAAGGTTAGATAGCCTCCAGGAGAGCCGAGCCTCATTATCTGGAGCCTAGGAGGGGCGGGGAGGTGTTATATTCCCAACTGTTGCATCCAACCTATAACTAGGTCAACTTTCGTGTACGGAAGACACATAATTGCGGATATTACAAAAGAAATGTGTCCTTTAATCAACCCATGTAGCGTTATATGGCTCTTCCAGTCCCGTAACTGGATAACGCCGATAAACGGAGAAAGAAGGTCGCAGGAGCCAACTGCAGCGCAACATCGTGAAAATGTATTTTCCGTTGGTGACGTTAACACCAACATCCAACACAAACATTGTAAAAGTAGTAGTTACACTAACATTTCTCATTTCCACGACAAACTCAACTTGAACCTATTGAACATATCCGAAAATATTAGCACTTACCAGCTGTTTACACCGCGGCAAGAGACAATGTTGACATGTAGGCAACTTGCTGTTTTTACCCGCTCGATATATTCCGTTGTTCTACTTCTGCAAACGAAATATGCTAAACCAAAACCGCAGGCATAGAAGGCACGTAGATAGTCCTCGGAAACTTTGTTAGCCACTTTTCTTGAGACACTTTCATCTGAAGTTGTCGGTGGAGGAGGCAGACGCCATGTTTGTGTTTTGGCTGATAGTTTTGGTGAGCTTTCTTCCTTGGGGTTTTTCAGACTCGGCAGTTTGAGGCAGAATGGAACCGCCCAGAGAAGAGACGAGGCTCTCCGCTGCAAATGACAGAGCCTGGCCTCAAGACCAGTGTCAAGCTAGCGAGAGTACACAATGCAACTTCCGTCATTCTTTTCAAAATAAAAACCCTAATTGACGGAAATGAACGATATGCTGCAACGTTTTTGGAGTAGGCTAATGCAAAGTAAAACAGCGACGTCAGTTTACATTGTATGGTTCACTAACATTAACCATTAACCATTAGCTATGTTAAAGTCCCTGCACTTAATATCATATGCCACCAAAACGTCCAAACCCGCTTATATTGACTACATTTCTAGGGACAAATGGAGCTATGGCTGATGACTAAGATTATTATTTGATCAATGTGATGGACGTAGGTCACCCAAAGTGTCTTGCACAGACAGAAGCAGCTTTTAGAGGGAACATGCTCCCTGAGATGATTTTTTTTAAAAGATATAAATTCTAAATAAATTTCTGGCTATTTTTGCTTTAGCTTTGCTCTTCATTAAAAACTCCAAGATCAAATTTGGACTCACTTTTAGGCTAAGGTATGACCTTACTATGCCAAATTGACGGCCAATATAAAGAATGTATATTTGAGGCGGAAATTGTCCCTTTCCCAGCATAAAATAAGGATGTTTTGTTGTACACCCCAGTACTATTCATTTTAAACGGGACGCTTTTTACATTTTTATTGTGAAGGCAAAATCACCTAACTTCCGGCCTTACTCTGGCTATTTATCGCTTGCTTGACGCAGATGGGTTTACGCCTCCTTTATATTCGGTCTCTGACGCCCCCTATCTTCACATCCTAACATTACAACCTGTTACGCCGACACAAAAAGCAACAGGTGCACGAGTAAACATTCGTATTTGTGTGTTTTTATTTTTGCTGCCATCTCGGAGAAACACAGCTATGGCTAAGAGTTACCTTCTTCAGTCTGTGACCGATCATCTGGCACCCTACAACATATAGCTTCAGTTTTGAGTTTGTTTGAGAATTTAGCTGGATTGCATAACGTGGGTTTCTGTCAAATCAAGATTGCTAAAAATGCATGCCATGCATTTAAGTTGTCTTAAAAATGTCGAGATGCTTTTTTCCCTATTTCATTCAGGATGTAAAGAATCTTACAGATCAATAGACAGATGCACAGAACCATCCCTTCAAATAGAGCTATAATCTAATATTAAACATAGGTCAGATGTGAAAAAAAATAAAAGTTTAAGATTGCCTGAAAATGTGGCCATTTTTTTCATGATACTTTTCATTATTCCATTCTGGGGTTGATGTAAAACTCCTCGACTATTCCATGGCTTGATGGAACATTTCTATGACTTTTGCACATCTTGTTACCTACAAAAATGATGTAGTTGAAGGGTCATAATTATAGTACTCTAAACATGTTAAATTTAAAATCCAGTTGTACATTCTCATAGCTCTCACTAGCCAAAACAAATGGGGATCGTTGCTAGGAAGAAGCTGCACTTTTTTTTTTGCTGTCAGGTATTCTAAAGCAAGCTCTACCCCTACGAAGCACGTCACACTTTAATGTTAGCAATCCCAATCAAGAATGCACAAAAAAAAAAAAAAAAAAACACAGGGAATCAAGCCAAAAGAAATTTACAATTTTATTAAGGCACTACATGTCTACTATTCATTTTAAATTAAACAAATATAAGTACAGAAACTAATTTACTGTAGAAATACATGTTAGTTTTACAGCTATGTACAAACATTTGCAACATGTATTAAAAAACTGGAGGCACAATTATGGAAAGACGGTAAAGGCTCAAAAGTGGTCTCTGTTGAATTAGCAAACACTACACATCATCTATGGGGGAGAATGTGACCAGTTTGGGGAGGCTGTACTCCTGCTTGTTTGGGGGCGAGGGGCTCTTTAGCGTATCCAGATCCAGTGAGAAGACCTTGTCATTGGCTGCCACTGATGCTGCAGTCTCCATTTCCATTGTGGCTGCCATCAGCCAGTCCCTGTCCAAACCGGTGACCTCGTGACGAGACAAGAGGCACTCTGGTGTCCTCTTCCTGTTGTCCATGAAGGAGGTACCGCCGCACGCCTGCTGGATCTGGCCCACGCGCTGCCGTGCATTGAGCGGCGTGCGCTTGGCCTCAGTCTTCAGGGAGGGGATGTGGGGGAGGAGAAGCTCATCCTCCTCTTCTTCGTCCGAGGCGTTGATGTCCATGGCTTCGTCGCTGAGGCTCAGCAGGCTGTCGCTGCCCAGCATTTCGGGAAGAGTCTCGTGGTCGAGGCTGAAGTGGACGGCGCTGCTGCCGGTGCCGCTCAGGCTGTGAAGGGCCTCTGTGTTGGGGGAGTCCCAGGACAGAGTGGACATGAGGGAGACGCCCTGCTGGCGGACGGGGGGGCTGCTGGGGTACGTGGCAGCGGGATCGCAGGAGAGGCTCTGGGAGGGAGCGTCGGGGCTCAGCGAGACGTCCTGTGGCTCGCCGAGAGGAGTGAGGCGCCCTATGATGCTGTCGCTGTCGAACTTAGCTGAGTGACGGGTTTTCTGCGCTTTGTCTTCCTCGATTGCCTTTCGCCAGGAGCTCTTCACATCCATAACTGATGGAGAAAACAGGGAGGGGAAAAATACGCAGTTACTCTTACAAGCCAAAGAAAAAGGGGGAAAACGTAAATTCTAAAAAGGTCTTATTGTCCGTTATCCCAAATTACTTAAGAACCTTGTGAAAGTCACTGAAAAACAAACTAAATGAAAAGAGTAGCACACCCTTTGTCCTTATGCTGCATTCATTAAACCGTCCCAATCAGAGTATCATGCCACTCCAAATACAACCTGGCCTTTATGCTTTTACCTCATTGTGTCCAGGTAAAATTTACATTTCAAATACATCGAGTCTAAAGCCAAATGTAGGTGCAGACCATCAGTGCTCATGACTCACTCAGGCTCTCAGGGGTTCGTGGCAACTGCTTCCTGGTAGAGAAAGGATCTCCACCCAGAGTGGTGAGAAGGTCTTCCAGGTCCAAACCTTTGATCCTGCCATCCAAGGGAGTGGTTGTGGTCACAGCATCTGCAAACTAACAGACACACTTCAGTAAGGAAATGAATCCATTTTGTAACTAGAAATAACCGCCTCGCGGTTGTATGCCTACGCCAATAAACTTTGTCTTATCATTGCAAGGACAGTCTTTATTGAACATGTATAATTAAATGTGATTATTAGGTCAACTTAAAGGATTTTGGTGTCTGCAAAAATAAGTGACAGCACTTCCACCGTTTTTGTAGAATGACCCAAGATTGTTTTCTCAGCTACAGTGGTAAGCAAAACATTATGATGTCACAGTGAAGTTGACCATTTGGATATAAAAGGTCATCACTTCATCATTTTATCCTATTAGACATTTGTGTGAAATTTTGTCATAATTAGCGTATGAATTCTTGAGTTATGGCCAAAAATGTCTTTTGTGAGGTCACAGTGACCGTTGACCACCAAATTCTAATCAGTTCATCCTTGAGTCCAAGTGGACGTTTGTGCCAAATTTGAAGAAATTCCCTCAAGGCGTTCCTGAGATATCGCGTTCACAAGAATGGGACGGACGGACAGACGACCCAAAAACATTATGCCTCCGGCCACGGCTGTCGCTGGCGTGGAGGCATAAAAACAGCATTCAAAAGATATATATCCCTGTGACTTCAAATCAAACTCATGTGGGGATCAAGGGTGTCTGTGCCGATTTCCCTCAATTCACTGAGGTCAGAGAGAGTCGTCACCATACCTGATTGGCTAAGTTATCACATTCCCAGTTCAGTATCTGAGCCTTATTCCTCATGGCAGCTGCCTTTGGAGGAGCACGAGTCGTTTTCCTCACACTGGCCTAAAAACAAGCAGAGATTTGTGTTACATATGGTTTATCTGAAGAAACAAATTACGGGGGAGAAAACAACTTACTGTGGAGTTAAAAAAAAACCAAAAAAACAGATGGGCCTTTAACACACAAACTCCAGGTCGTTAGTGTGAAGGTTAACTGGTACATAATACTAGCCTGGTGAGGTGGTGGTGGTGAGGGAGACCTGACAGGTGGGGATGGTGGCGTGTCAAAAAGCCCATGGAGCGAGGTATTTGCTCGTGACGACACTTCAATGGTGGCGACAGGAGTTTCAGCGCTCTCAAGTGTTGGAAGGCAAAAGCTGTTTCAAAAGAGAGGAAGCATCATTGGTTATTCAAAAACTGCACTAGTGTGACTTCAGATCAAACGTATGTATGGACAGGGAGTGTCTGCCCCGTATCTGTCCGTGGCGATTTCTCTTAATTCGCCGCGGTCATCAGAGAGCAGGGATGCTGTAGGGAGGTCTAGTGACGGACAGAGCACTGCTCAGGACTGCCCAGGTATCTACCTCCCATCACAACCTCATAAACAAATACAGCACACTTCAAACAATACATTCAAACAAGAAATGTCGTCCCTAGCACGCAGGTCGCTTCATGGTTGTTAACCAAAACAAAATTTCCATTACCTTTTGAGGTCAGAATAACTAGTGGCAAGTCCTTCCTGTGATTTAGTCTCTGCAGGCTTCTCCGCTGAAAAATGTAGAGTGTAATCGATAAGTTATTTGACACATCCAACTTAATAAATGGATTGTACTGTATGTAATCCAATTCTGCTCACCAAGAAGCTTAGCAGGATACTGGGAGAAGACACTGCTTCTGTAAATGGCTTCAGCTGCCGGTTCAAAAGACAGTGGAGCCATTGGTGAGAGGAAACCAAGAGCCTGAATGAGATGGGAACAATATTGCAGCCATCAGATTATGCAGCTACATAAAATAAGATTCAAGTTGCAACACATTATGGAAATGCAATTAGGCTTATTACCTGAAACTGAGTCAATTAAAAAAGACAGAGACAATAATGTGACAAACCTATCCAGTATTGTAATATTTTTAAATGAATTGATAAAAAAAAAACCTAGTTCATCGTTCACTAGAGTGAAACTAAAGCAACACTACGTCTGACTCATTCCGAGTTCCACTCACAGGATCCTCATTCAGAAAAGAGACCAGGGGCGTGTCTTTCAGAGTATCCATCCACTTCCTGTCCCACTCCGCCTCCAGCTTTCTAATGGCGCTCCTGACCTCAGGGATTTCTTCCTTGGAAATCCTCTCTCTGGAAAAAGAGCATGGCAGGTCAGTGCAGTGTTAAGCAAAATATCCATTTAACTTTCAAAATTAGCCAGCAAAAACTGTTGAGGTAAACCTCCTCCCTGAATAAAAACTTTCCAAACCGCAGTATTGACCACTGCAATTTTCGTGGTTTGGAAATTGCAGTGGTCAATATTGCGATCTGGAAAGTTTGGAAAAGGCTGCAGTTTCAGGAATAGACTCCTGAACAACATATCTAGTAACAGTGAAGACACCAACCTAAAAATCAAGCTGCGCATTTGAGAAAATCCAAGCAGCATTAGGAAAACTAAGTATCCGGAATATTCAGAATAGATCACAATGAGTATCAATATCCAGAATAGATCACAGTAATGTTGCAGAATTGACTATAGATATTGTTAAAGTATTTTTCAAGTCAGTCAACGGGCAAATACAAAGCTGAAAGAAAAGTGACAGCGTGGCAATGTGTACCTGATGAGTTGGAGGCTCTCCAGCACACGGGCCACCTGCAGACGTTTCTCCTGCAGGTGCTGGGGGTGGAGCTGGGGTGCGGGGGCATGGGAAACCCGAGACCGCTCCTCCTTTAGGAGCTGCAGAGCGTGGTTCATCAGCTCCATCACACACAGGAGGTTTAGCTGGCCTGCCTCGTACATGTTCCCTGCACTCAACTGGAAAACATGCACACATAAACAGAGGCTATGGTTAGACATGTCAAAGTGATGTGAAATGTGAGATATGATTCCAATGATCTAAATTTTCACATCACTGTAGGTCTATACTTTATTTAAATGTGTCTGCATTACTTTTCCAGAGTGCTGTTCAACATTATTGACAGAACCAGAATGCAGAACGAATCACCCCACCCCTCCCTTCTCTCACATGCTGTGGGAGCTGCTCGATTCGCTCCAGCAGAGCCCGAGGAACTTTGAGGACCACGTCCGTCCCGTCTAAGGTGTATTGGTCTACGTCGCCCTTCATAACACAGTCCATGACCCGCTGCTCCTCTTTGATGGTCGACAACATCCCATCGATGGCCGACCACAGGGAGCGCACCTAAAAACAACCAAATAGTGTCAGCTCTTGATGGAAAAAGAGAACATTACAAAACAAGCCTGCAACAAACTTACCATTTGTGGTAAAAACCCCCACCCAAATCTAATTGTGTGCATGTAAGGTGAAAATTCTCATAGCTCTGACAAGATAATTTGATTCAGAAAGCTATTCAGCTTGCTATAATCAATTATAATATTTCTGAGGTGTACAGATCATGTTTTCCCCCCTCATTTTGCAGTAAATCGGCTCTTAAAAATAGAAATAACATACCTTTTGGATCTTCTCAGCTGGAGAAGCTCCCTCCTGTGCAGCATCACCACTGTGATGTCTGAGAAGGTAAACAAGATAGATTGACCTAGGTGTACTAAGAACATTTCTCAGAAATACAGAGAAAATTAAATATGTCATACATACTTGAGTAGATCGTCATACTTGGCGCCCTCGGCCCTGATATCTCTCATAGACTTCACCAGGGACCTTCACAAGAGGAAAGCACAGGAAGACTTGGCTTAGAAAATGGTTGACCAACAAAGAAGCACAAACTGACTAACAGATGTAAAGCAAGCAAACCATTAAACAAACTCTTTCACAGCAAGTTAAGTTGATGCTCAAGAACACAAACCTCTGAGAACTGCAACACAATGAGTTGCTTGCACAATGTGGCTGCTTGCGCACATGGTTTTAATTGCATTGATTGACACCTCTGGCAGCTGTGCCAGTCTACAGGTTTCCAGTGATTAATTGAATGTGATTACTCATTGGTTGGACAATCAGGAGTCGGCACATGACACAAATCAAATGTAAGATGTTCATCTCAATAAAGCAGCATGTGACAACTTGAGATTCAGTTCAGATAGGTAAAAAGTCAATTCAGGTCTTTTCTATCCTACTGATTCTAGCCAGGTTTGTGGGGGTGAAAGAAAACATACAAAAATAAATTATCTTGAATTAAATTGTATTGATGATTCATTCATGCCCTATGGGAATAATGGCGGGAATGACTTGACAGCTTAAAGCAACAACTTTGAAGTGTTCACATGTTCAAACTTATTTCAACTTATGTCAACGACAAACAAAATACCCAGCAGGTAGTTATACAAAGCTATATCCTGCCACGGCATTTTAAGAATTATGATCAAAGTGACTGAAAATCATTCATTTTGTTCATTTTATTTGAAAATAATATATTATTTCCTACACTTTACTGCAGATATTTCCTTGTTGGTAATGCCAGAATTCATTAAGTCTGAGAAATTGGGGCTCATCGCCAAACCCAAACGATATTTATGACCTGAAAGCTGATGTGAACTGTATTTTCAAGTAGAAAGCTTGTAGCTATGGCCTTCCTCTTGTGATGTGGATGCAGAATAACACCAAACTCTGTCCACCTGCCAAGAGGGACTTACTGGGCTCGTTTCTGGTACTCCTGGAGGAGGTTGTCCTGCTCCACAGCAGACTTCAGGAACCTGGCCTTGATCAGTTTGAGTCTCTTCGCTGCCATGTCCAGGGAGGAGGCAGGTGTCGCTGCAGCCTCAGGAACCCAGCTGTCATCTAACAATGACAATATTCAACATTATTTATTAGTCTTGTGCATGTCGAGTCCAAAGCATGACAAATGTTAGTGTGGCTACACTTTGACAGAATCTAGTTTGTCCTCTTTCTTGTTATGCTGGTATGTGCTTTCAGCTACAAGGAAACTGCTCTGTGTCAGGGGGAACTTGAACAAACTCTCCTTCCCTCAAGATCACTGTGCCTCACAGTCACTCACACACAGCAGAAGAGGTAATAATTAAGAGTGAGATGATTAATTAGTGAATAAAAAATTGTGCATCTTGTTCTATTCAAAAAACAAGAGCAGGGGAAAGAAACAAAAACAAACAGGGAAGTGATAAGGCAAACTGCAGGCTATTGGCACCAAAGGAACACCAAAATGTATGTGTGTGTGTGTGTGTGTGATGATCGTCTTCAAGTCCTACCAGTGGTGAATGTCTTCATTTCTTGCAGCATGACATGGTTGGCCAGATGAAGCATCAAGTTGATGAACTTGAAGCCTCCAGGTGAGAGGAACAATGACGCTACCACTTTGGATCCTGCACTGCCATTTTCATCCTGAGGACACACAGTGAAAATAAACAATAAGATGACTGACATTAACATGAAAGAACAGCTTGGCATGATACATTGTCTTCAAAAATGAATGAAAATGGTTCTACGCATCTCCAAATTTACAAATAAATGTATGTATACATTCAGAAAAGGATTTAGCATAGTAAACTGTTAAATCTGAATTGGTAAGTTAAATGATATTTGTGTCACCCTCTGTATATGTGGATTTTTGTCCCTTGCATGTTTGTACAGGAATGTGATTCACAAGTGCCTCAGCTCATGCATTGTGGGTTTCTTTTTGCACAAAGAAAATCTTTGTTTTATCTGTAACACTTTTTGTATGCATGGAATGAAGAAAGGGGAGGAGAAACAGGATGAAAAAAGAATCAAAGGAAAGGAGGAAGGAAGGAAGAAAGGAAGCAATTCACAATGAGTGGGAACATAACTTGGGTCATAAATTTATAGTCCTTCTATCTTAACAACCAGATTACACAAGCAGAGGATAAAGCAAGATTTTAATGCATGGTATCTGAAGTTTTGTTAGGCTATTGGTATAATAATAGTACCACAAAGATATGACTTACAAGACATTAAAGTCACTTTCCCACTATGCCCATTACAAAAACAGTGCAGGATCCTGCCAACCTTCTAAACACACAGTGAAAGGATCATAGAGTATAGGGGGGCAGATATGGTAGCCAAATGTCTGGACATATTCATATATCATAACACTCAAAACCTCTCATGATGCTGATTCTTACCATTATGTCCCGCAGCCAAGCACAGGTGACTTTCCGGAACTCAGCATCTGCTTTGTGGTTCAAAACAGGCCAGCAATGCCTAACCAAACAGACATTTCATTAAGAC
Source organism: Centroberyx gerrardi (assembly GCF_048128805.1). Taxonomy (NCBI): domain Eukaryota; kingdom Metazoa; phylum Chordata; class Actinopteri; order Beryciformes; family Berycidae; genus Centroberyx; species Centroberyx gerrardi. The sequence goes on from NC_136019.1 coordinate 14,499,180, forward strand.
AAGGAATCCAAAACAAAATTTTTTATAGGAATTCAAGCTGAGCAGGTCGGTATTTACCTGTATGCCTCATGAAAGCGTGTGGGGTTGAGTTTCTCCAACAAGAAATGGGTGACTATGTAGAATGCATCCTTGTTTGGTTTGTCAAACATATTCCTGTTGGCCAGAAAAGAACATTTATTCTGAAGCTGGCTTATGGGACTTCTCTATGATCGCTTAAATAAAAAAGGTGTATCCATAACTAGGTTATCGCTACTTAACGGTTGAACCATAGACTGGAGGGTTGAACAGGAAATTAGCTACAAATTTGTTTGCGATTTATGACTTTAACTTAACTTTAAGAAGTTATTTTTCTGATATTTGGCAGATGTTTGTCGGACTAAAAATGTAATGTTAGCTACGTCTCAAGGAAAAAAGCTTAAACTAACGTTAAATATCAAGCAAACCCGGCTACGTTAATAGTGTAACGTTATTATTCATATCATAAAATATACTCACATTCCAAGATTCAAGTGTTTAACGTTGGTTCTGCCGGTCCAAAGTGATGCTGCAGTAACGTTATCTGGTTGAAATCCAAGACCCAGAAGGGCAAACCACAGATATTTACCGTTCCTCTTCTGTAACGATACTGGATTCGCCATTGTTTAAGACCTGGTTTTTGTTTTTTAGCAGAAACTATTGGTGTTCAATAATGCCTAATCAAAGGCACAATAATTAACTCGCTAGCTGACAAATCAGAGCCAGCCTGGCTAATATTAAACGCCCAACTAGCTAGTAACGGCAGTTAGGTCAGTGTTAGCCAACTTAGCTTTCGAACTTGTTTTCAGTTTGTCAGCATACATTTGACGGGCTGTTTCAAGACAACAGATGACTGAGAACATGTTACTAGCAGCAAATCAGTTAAAGTTAACATTACATAGTTTACAGTCGAAGAGAAAACTCCCCACGTCTACTTCCCAAACCGCCAATTTTTTTTTCAATAGACTGACCCGGATGTTGTTTACAAGTACTTCCTGTGTGAGGACGCACATCCCCGGGTAAGTCCCTAACACATCTTCTTACATGATAGTTCCGGACTAAACTGACTCAGCTTAAATCCAATATTGTAAATGAGCATGACCTGAACAGGACCGCTGAATTGTCAGAACAAGGTCCAGCATACAAGCAAGCATTTTCTGTTTGTGATTTTTTTTTTTTTTTAAAACATCCACACAGATACAACATAAGTTTCCCACCGTTGAGTTAATTCTCTTCTTTAGTTATAATTTGCATTTAGCTACCCCTGTAGTAAATTACTGCATTGAAGTCTTGGTTCCCTGAGTTTAAATATAAGAAAAGGAAATCACTTCATATGTCCAGGGCTAGACACAGATCAGATCAGATGTAGCTTCATACAGTATATCATTCATCTTTCCTATTAGTAAGACATTTTCATTACCTTTATACATTCACATACAAATTATCCAGGGGCCTATGTAAAGGAGAGGAGTAGTTGATTTAGAGGAGCATAAATAAAACCACAGGCTATGCTTATTCAAAGATTGAATTTGTACATCTTTTTATTGCAGCACATGCAATTAGTGAAGTCTCTACCACAAATGATTGAGCAGAACAGAGTAGTAATAATAATAATAATAGGAAGAAAGAAGTGTTGGTGTTTCTAATCATTCACATCATTGTAGTTCTTTTAAAACCAGCTGGCAACACTCGCCCACCTTGGCTGGGTCTGACACTGAGGAGTACTTGGAAATCTGGGAGTTGACCCCCAGGGAGCGCGCCAGGTCCTGGGCTGTGTGGTCTGAGGCCAGAGTGGTGCCCAGGGCCACCAGTAGCCTGAACACAGCCTCCTTGTCCTGCACCGACTCCAGGGCAGTGCTGGCCACAGACAGGCACTGGGCCTTGGCCTCGAGGTCGGACTGGCCGTGCAGGCAGCCAGCGTAGTTGAGGATCAGAGTGGCCAAGGCGATGTGGATGTTCTTGTTGCAGACAGAGGCCAGGTCGGCGGCACGCGACAGCACCGTCTCGCGCTGGGCCAGGAGGAGGGCTCGCCCGTGTCGCCCGCTGAAGCAGTTACACAGAGTCCGCAACGCCAGCATCTGGTTGGCCGGACGCCCCTCGGGCCTCATCAGGCTCAGCAGGTGGTTGCACAGCTGGACTCCCTCCTCCTCTCCACACAGGCTCTCATTAACCTGCGGGTGGCGCACTGCCAGCCTCATGATGTCCAGGACAGGGAACACAATGTCTAGAGTCCGGGGGGAAGAGAAAAGGAGCTTGATAAGTGAACAGTTATGTACTGGAGAACCTCGGAATTCCAATACCAAAGTGTGACGTTTTTCTTATGCTACTCTACTGATCTCTGAAGGAGAAATTCACTTTCTGCCCGGTTGAAGGACGGTCTTACTACTCAGTGTGGGTTTTTTGCTGTTGTTTTTTGGCTATTACTTAAAATTAATTAAATAAAATGACAGAACGAAAATAAAATGAATTCTAAAAAATGTTGTAAATGTCGGTTAGTTGGATTCTCATTCACAAAGAGCTGAGTGCTGTTTCCGTACCTTCCGGCCAGTGGGAGGCCTTCCAGAGCAGGTTGATCTGCTGGAGGTTCGGGGGCTGCTCGGAGGAGCTGGTCCCACAGACACTCACCAGCAGCCTGTCCAGGCTCTCCAGAACCTCCTCAGAAAGCTTGTGCTTCTGGGGGGCTCCATCGTTCAGCTCCTTCAGCTTGGCTGGTGACGAAATCAAATCATGGAAATACTCAGCAAGGAAAATTCATTGAACAAGGTGACAAGTAGTATGGCATAATTTTCTCTTTACAAGAGGTAAATCTATAACGTGTTTTCTTATGGAGAAATAATTGTGACTTCAGTTTAAGCCTTGAGACTCTCAAAACCCTTTATTAAAATTGCATTGTCATTATTAGGGTTGAGTCTACAATAATCAGGCTTGTAGTAACTGATAATGTAATAAATACCAGATAATGTGTCAAAATAATAGAATAATAATAGAATGTCCCTCTGTAAGGTTTGGAAATGTAATAAAACCTGTTATTGTTATAAATTGATAGTAAGTGTAATATCACATTATTACATTTACTGGCAATTTATTACATTAACAGGTGTATTATATTTAGAGGGACATTTCCTTTTTACATTTTGACAAGTTATTATATTATCTGGCAGTTATTACATTATCAGTTGTTACAAGGCTCTTTAGTGGCTTATTCTTAGATATGCCTCTTGGATAAGCCATCATTTTAACTTGAGATGTTGCTCTCCATTGTCTTATCCATGCATGGTCTTAAATTTTAAGATAAATAATAATTATTAATAAATTGGTTATCAGTTAGATCTTGTAGTCATACGTGACGAGAAATGCTCACCAATGATCTGCGTGGCATTGGCTTGCTCAAAGGTCACACCATCCGTCTTAGGGAAGTAGATGTTGGTTGCAGTCTGCCTGACGGCTGCTGAGGAGTAGGCACCTCCACCTGTGTGTGTGTGTGTGTGTGGGGGGGGGGGGGTATAATTCAAGGAACGAAACACTCAACGTTAAAGGGTCAATAGTCTAGCCATGTCAAAATGTATCATATGCTACAAATTTCCGCTGTCTATATTTGCAAGGGAGTCTAATGGCCTCATTACATCTCAGCTGTTCAAGTGTGTTGGTTTTAGTTTGACTTTGGTTTAGACAGAGATTTCCATTGTTCCTTGAGCAACTGTGGCTCACCTGTGAAGGGATCTGCCACACCTCCTGGAGCGCCTGTAGTCGCTTCTGACCCTGGGATGTAGCGACCAGAGCCTGGGAGGAAAAAAAGGCGTCAAAATACGATGTCAGTATACGCTGTCCTTACACATGAAAATTATAAAGCCGAAACCTCTGAAATCTCACTGAAATCTTCAAGCAAACACACCTGTGAAGGGATCAGCTCCAAAGCCCGTCCTACCATCAGATGCTCCGGGGATATACCGCCCTGATCCTGTCAAAGAACAGGACAAATCTGGGGTGAGCATGAGAACACTTTTAGGCAAAAACACATTGGAGCACACAATGGAGTCTGATAATGTAAAGAGCAAACAATGCACATGTTGTACACCCTGTGTATATGCTGTAAACTGTAGATCTGTAAACATTTGCTAACCTGTAAAAGTAGCCACAAAAATTGTGTATTTTTATTGATTTGTTGTATTATCCAATATGTTCTTTTGTTGTAATTATTTGTTGTACTAATACTGTACTTCAACAGTATATTGTGTTATAATGCATTTGCTCTATTCTTATACATTTCCTATTCTCTGCTGCTGCAGTTACCCGATTACCCAAATGGGGATCAATCAAAGTATTTCTTTCTGGTGCGGAGCAGCTGCTGTCGGGTCATTTGGCCTTACCAGTGAACGGGTCACCACCACTGGGCTGAGCCGGGCCCACCACATGTCCTTTGGTGTTCTCTATGATAAAATTGGCAACCTGGTCGAGGAACATGGGGCTGAGGTCATTCTTCTGCAAAAAGTTGTGCGCCGTCAGCCAGGGGTCCTCTGACACGTTGTAAGGCAGCTTCATGGACGGCCCGCCCTCATTCACGTCAATGGTGAACACATAGTCGTACTCCTGAGGGGAGATCGGGAGTCATTTAAGTGGAAGCTCGTTTTAACATTCACACAGATCTTTACGACTGCTCTCATTGTGCATGCACCATTGTTTACCTCGGCAATGAGCTTATAACAACCCTACTGATGGCCTTACCTTTCCCTCGTACATCACCGTCTTGGATGTCTGCTGGTTGGAGCCTCCGACCACATCTCCGATTTTCATCCAGCGGTCATCGCTGACGCTCCACTGGTACGCCTCCACCTTCTGTCCATCTTTAATCAGCCGTGTCTGTCCGTCGCGATTCCCTGGAGAAATGCATAAGCACCTTGCATAAACCACCTTGATGTAGAAAGAGCATGGTGTTCCGCAGATGCCTTTTTTTCCTTATCAGACTGAACTGTAGCATCTTGTATGTATGAGGAGGGAACCATTAACACCAGATGCAGTGATTTTGTATCAAATATAATGAGAAATACCAGATCATATAAATAAAACACCAGTGAATCTATTCATTACCAGGCTCATCAAGGTGTTCCCTTCCAGGAAGGTCCTCCATTTTGATGTCTCCAAGGTCGCCCGTCTTGGGGTCAATGGTGGCTTTGGAGAGCTCATCCTCAAAGGCCTGGAGGTCCTCTGGACTGGCCATGCGTTCCTCAGCCTCCGTGAACACACGAATAATACCATCGCTGTGGGCAGAGGGGCAGCATCAGGTTAGGAACGAAGCTACATAATATTCTCTGTTCATCTGTCGCTTTCTATCATTTTGTGTGAACATCAAAAAAAGTGGGAGAGGTGTCAGAAACAGGAGGAGCATTTTTGAATATTCTGAGTGTGACAAATGAAGATTTGATCATCAATGCCCATGATCAGGCAAATGATTATGGGCTGACCAAAAATTACTATGCCAAATGCAGTTCTGTTACCTGGCTCCGACGGCTATATCACCGTTGGGCAGGAGGCAACAGCACCACACGGACTGGGCAGGCAGGCGGATGGTCTGAGAGCATTCTCCCTTCCTCCATATCCTCAAAGTCCTGTCCTCTCCAGTGCTTACAAAATCTGTGATGGGAAAAGCAGCGGCCTGTGGTCAGAGTCAGCCAGCTAGCATCTCAGAGCAGGAAAACAGACAACCAAGCACCAATGATTATGCATGCATTCACATGAATTAATGTCTCCTTGTGAAATCTTCAAACGCTCCTGAACCTCAATGTACTGTAAATGTCATTTCCTCAGAGATAATTGTCGAAGCGTCCACCTTTGTTTTTCTGACAATTTAATTGAAAGTTGTGGATCTGACAAAGTGCAATAGATTTTCTGCCGCTGGGTTTTCACGAACACACCTTGGCTATTGGGGAAGACAGCTAGGCTGTAGATGTAGTTGGTGTGGCTGTAATAGATCTGTACACATTCGCCCGACACCATCCACCTTCTGATACTGGCATCGTTGCTGCAAGAGAAAAACTCAATATCGCTGATCACCGCTAGCCCCCTTACGCAGTCCTCGTGACCTAGAAAGGAAGGAACAAAAAAGATGGAGTTATATTCATGGTTTTAAAACTTAAGTACTTCCAACTAAAATAGCAATCCCACTGCCACAGCTAATAATTTACTATTTGAAATGTTTGTACAATCATAGCTGTTGTTTCCTGTCATCCTCTCTATGGTTTATCAGCTAAAACCAGTACAAATTTTTGAGGGTGGACCGCCTACAATGAATAGATACAGTATATAGATATGAAAAAACAGATGCATTTGATGCAGTTGAGCTGTAGCACTAATGTGAAAACTTCAACTGAAAAGCTCAAAACAATTCATCAACAGTCCGTCACATTTTTGTATAAACACAACTCTAATCTAAAACCCAACACAATGTGGTATATTCACGCATGCCAAGCACTGGAGTAGTTCCTGATTTGCTCACCTGTAAACGTCCTCTCACAGCGGCCAGCTTTCCAAAGTTTTATGGTCTTATCTGCTGATCCAGACAGCATAAGGCCTTGTTCAGGTAGGATGACCACTGCCCACACTGCTGCAGAGTGGCCCTGTAGTGAAGTTAACAAGTACAGATTCTGCCCAATCCCACAGCACACTCATGGTTTTACAAGCTACAGATAGCTAGCTAAAAACAATCTCAAAACATGTTATAAATGTGCAAATAATACACCACAGTCCATGTCAGACAGGACAAATTTTCACACAATTTTTTGTTTCTTTTAGTAAGTACATAATAAACAACAGACCTGATTTGTAGAACATGATATTCTCAAGGGCCAAAGACAAAGTTTGACAGCACACAGATATAGAGGAGTGAAGTGTCTGTGACTGATTGACATGGATTTGCCTCTTTATGAAAAGCCTGCTATGGTCACTTGCTAAGGAGAAGATCAGAGCAAGATGTCCAGTCACACAAGCTTCAGCATACCTGCAAAGTCATCATGCACTTCTCATTGAGCCAGACTTTGGCTGTGGTGTCCCAGGAGCCACTCAACAGTGTCCCAAACTTCCCAGAGGACAGAGTGCAAACTGGGGATATGATAGCAGCTGGTTAGAGGGTTGACACCACATACACTGTAGAGATGTTGTTGAGATGCTTGTCATTAACAGAAACTGGCAGCAGTACAGATGAGATGCATTATTATTGTGCTGTGTGAATAGGATTCTGAGAAAGTTATATCCTTGATGCGTGTGCTGTAGAGCACATCTTACCTGTGTTTTTGTGACCCTGGAGAGTGAATAGGGGCTGTGGTTGGTCCAGTGTGAAAACACAAATATTATGATCATTTCCACCTGTGGCAACAAGTCCTCGAGGATATGTTTCACTAGGTGCAATGATGCATACACAGGATACAAAATTTGAATGGCCAGACATACAGTGCACCTCTGTGAAACCTTTGTCTGGGCTGTATGGAAGAGAGGAATGAGAGGGACAGACATCTTAAGTCAGCTAAAGTTAAGTGTCTAACAGCAAGTTGTTGACAGCTTTGTGGCTAATAATTCTAAGATAGCTTAACGTAGCCAATTAGTTAGATGCCGGAAAACAAAGTGTGCCCGCCACAAGACATATTTATCGATCGCTATAAATCTGGTGGACTTTGGCAAGTAACATTAGCTACAGCTACGTCTACGTCCGGAGTTGCCGTTGAATGAATGACAAAGCTAATTTGAGTAACAACATAGCCAACTCGCTCACAAGCTACGAAAGCTAACATTAATTGGCGTTGGGCAATTAGTGACTTTGGTGTAGATGCTTAGTTGGCTTGCTACTTCTCTTGACCACACAACTATATATAAAATGTCACGAAACTGTCCCAGCTAACGTTAGCCATTACATCACTTAGCTTAGCTAACGCTTGTAGCCAAGTAGCTAATGTTAGCTACCTTGAGTTGGGTACCCAGACCCTTCCGGTTCGGTCTCTGGACACAGACACAAAAGCTCCATCTGGAAAAACAGCAGCTGCAAGCCCTCTAACGTCCATTTCGTGACCTGGAATAGAGCACCTGAGTTTATACGAGCTAGATGATGCCATTTTGCGCCTCAACAACACGATGAAACTAACTATAGCGGTGTTACGTTAAGTCGCGTTGCTGTCAACAAAATAAAACCGGTTGCTAATGTTAGCGGAAGTTGAACGACGTCATTTGACGTGGAGGGCGTTCTCGTGCACCGACCATCATTTGCTTTCCGTTAAAATCCACTGTTAATGGCGTTAACATGTAATTAAATATCATAGAAACTGTTTGCATAAATCTGTAAAAAAAAATACAGAGTTGTTAACGACTGACATTGACAAGCACCTTCGCATGTGTTAACCAGGTTTCACCAGTAGGAGGCAGGACTGAGCAGGTGAAGACGGTTTCCTCTGGTGCACTGCGCTGCAGCTGGGTATACTTGCAGCAGCCAGTCCGCCGCCCACCTGTCCAGAGCCGAGTCAAGCCAACCAGAAACACCAGAATAAAACGAGAAGCTAAGCGATTTTACCGTCAAAATAAAAGCGTAAATCTTTGTCACATTTGAAAAAAATGTGGCGTGTCAAGTCATTATACATCACATGGGCAAAGTCCCAGAATTTAGAATAATTTGTAAAAAAAATAAAAAAATTAAAAAAAAGTAGAAGCCCTTTTCTATCGACACATTTTTGGGGACATCTGGAGCAATTACTAATGATATATAAAATAATAGGAGGGGTTACTGTATGACAGATTATTAGACAGTGGGTCACCAAACTGTCACAGGCAAACTATCATGTGCTGATTTTTTAGATATGACTTTTAAATACATTTCTCGTGATTTTATCTTGGAGTGTATGTTATTTTCGCCCTGAATAATAATGAAAAAGATTTGGACGGCTGAACTCACCTGTGGGGCCTGGTATAGCACTGGTATAGCAACGGGTATAGCAATAACTTGCCATATCCAACTGACGCCAGTGTACAGACAATAAACTACAAACAACAGAAAATTATGTTTACTCTTTACAGTCGCTTGGACACCAATGAAAAAGAACAACAAAAATCGGTAGGCCTATGTTGTGAAAATGACATTTTGGTTAAAAAAAAACCCAATATGTTCCTTTACTATTTTTGCTTAAATATATTATGTATTTTCACTTTGGTACTTGGTATTACTAAAATAAAATAAAAAACCTTGACATATTTTCGTCGATTAGGGTTTTATTTTGGGAGGGGGGAAATCCACCGGATAGATAACGTGTTTTGTATTGTAACAGTTAACGTTAGCCAGCTTGACACTGGTCCTGTCCAGCCCACAGAGGCTCGGATGAGGAAGTTACTGTCACACCGGTGTTGTATTTGAATAAGACAGCAACAACAAGTATGTATATTTTCATTTTGGGTTAGGAAATCATGAAATCCTGCTAAACACACGGAATTACGTCGTATCTGGTCACGAGTGAACTAAGTTACGTTAGCTTGCTGACGTTAACGGCAGTTAGCTAACCCACAGACAGGCTAGAGCCAAGCCCATCACGGCTATGTGTAGTGTAATTGATGGAGCGGTCTACTTTTTACAGTAGGTGTACGAAGCTAGCAAGGTTAGGGGGGTAGTCCATGCTGTTTTGACTGTGTTAGCTTAGCAGAGAATGCTAATGTTAAGCAGTTGAGCTGGCTGGGCAGGGTGGTGGCAAGTAACGCTTGGTTTGGCTAAGTATGCACACAGACACCTGCTATACCAGTATAGTAGGCCTGTAAAAGCTAGGAATAGCATGAGGATTCATCTCATGCTATATATCCATTTTGAGAAATCCATTTTGTTATCCATTATTCAATGTTTCCAAAATATACATAATTGCATCTTCAATAATTGTATTTTGTAATCAAACTTAAGATGGCTAGTTAAATCAGTGACATTGACCCATGATACGTTTTACTTTCATGTAGCACTCTTTATGAGAAAGTATCACAGTTTCAACATTTATGGAAAGTTTGTTCAGACTGTGAGCCAGGTGGGCATTGACCAAATACTCATTTTACTCTGCAGTACCTGTCTGTGGTCTGGATTTGTATTTTACAAAAAACATTAGATGGAGATGTGTATGAAAGTGTGCCATGTGTGTCAATATGTGTCACAGGAGCCATGAAGCTGCGACTGCACTTTGTGGTGGACCCCATGGGCTGGCTGTGCATCAGCATGGTGTTTGGGATCTGGCTGTACAACACCTTCTTCGTTCCCAAGCTAGTGCTGCTCCCCCACTACAGTGAAGGACACATCCCCTGGGCCATAGTTGTTTGTGAGTACCATTGTTTCCACTATTTCATGTCCTTTGTTGAGATTTGAGAGATTTAAAATGGACCCAAAAAGTAAGTCGTGATCATTTCTGACAGGGTGTCGGACAAGCAATAACGTTTTTAAAGATTTGGAAATATTGCGTAATCTTACATAGTGGGTCTCAACTTCTTAGCAGAGGGAAAATTTGTCTCCCTGTAAAACTAATTGAGAACCACTGGTTTAAAAGATGCAACATAATTCTTTTGGATTGGCTGAAACTGCTGTCAGAGGGCTCACATCTCTGTATGCCTCTGAAATGATCGGATAGACTGACCTGGCTCAGTCGAGGATCACAGACATCTTGTCATTTGTGTCTTTCTTCAGGTTATTACATAGCATCAGCACTCTGCGTAGCAGCCCTGTTCAGAGCTTCCACAGCAGACCCCGGCCGTCTTCCTGCGGACCCCCACATACCTCACTCCGGTATGGAAACAGAAAAGCCCCCTCACTATTCTCCCTTTAAAGCTAAAATCATAGAAATGAGAGTCTACTATATCATCCCCTATTTCAGTGTGCATGTTTGTTTGTTTATCCCTAAATCTGCATCAGTAAATGAACTTGGCCAGAAATAGTTTCCCATTGTTTTGAAGCTAATGTGTTTGCAGTGTTTGATTCCTCACATGACATTTGCTAATCGAGTGCCAAACAAAACTATCAGATCCTGAGGAGTAATCTTATTGCACTGTGAAATATCAGTGCAGTGATGTGAAACTGATGGCAAGGAAAACTACTGCCAGTCTGAATGACAGTCTGTCATTAGACCTAAGTAGATACATTGAATTTGTTATTACTGTGTAATTCACTGTGTCAGCTATAACTAAATGACCTGCTGGTTGTCCTCTTCATTTCACAGAGCGAGAGCATTGGGAGTTGTGCAGCAAGTGCAACTTAATGAGACCTAAAAGGTCCCACCATTGCAGTCGTTGTGGCCATTGTGTACGCAGAATGGACCACCACTGTCCTTGGTAAGGATACACACACTATGAAATTACTTATATGTGTATCAAATAAAGATGAAGACAATATTGAAAAACAAAAATATACAGAAGAATCCCAAACTTCAGATATCAAAATTATGCAGTTAACCAAACCTCTGAGGTTACACAGCAGGTGTGATGCCTGTATTTAATGGCAATGTTATTAATAGCTTATCATTTAATTTTGATATCATATAATATGAATTTCTGTATATATCCCCTATAGAGTTAGACCGATATTGGCCTTTTATGAAATGTGAAATATCAGCCAGTCAGTGTCAGTTCACTGCCGATGTGATGGAGGTTCCTCTCTGACGACAGCTGCATAAAAACAGTAAAACCTGCAAAGAAATTTTATTTTCCGTGCACATCTTATTCATTCATTTAATTGCTCAGTTATGCTTTTTGCAACTTAATTCTTCATTTAAAGCCAGTAATGTTGCCCAGAGTTTCCCCTGACACTGAATAGGTGATGAGTGTTAAGGAGCTGCCTGCTAACCCACCTAAAAGACATGTCATTAGTCTGGGTTGTAGTGTCCCACGGTCTGAATGCTGTTTCACAAGCCTTTGCACCCTGCCGAGAATAAAATCCTGGAGGAAGCATTAAATACTTGTAATGTTGTTGCATTAAAATGGTCAAATTGAAAGCTATCGATTTCAGTCCAAAATTACCGGTGTCAGTATCAGCCTTTAAAAAAACATATTGGTTGAATGCTGATATCCTAAATCCTGTTTATTCGGTTTCAGGATCAATAACTGTGTGGGAGAAGACAACCACTGGCTCTTCCTGCAGCTCTGTTTCTACACTCAGGTCCTCAGTTTGTTCACCCTGGCACTGGACTTCTGCCAGTACTATTACTTCCAGCCATTGACAGGACTAGACCAGGTAAAGACACTGGAGTAGAATCTAGATAACATGAACCACAACACAGCATTATAAAAAAAAAAAAAAAAAAAAAAAACCTGACTGCCATGAGTTGTAGGTAAAACATTTTGTCCCAAAATAATATAGCTACCATTTGAAAAACATGGCACCTACTCTTACAAAATGATTGATCACAAAAATTAGAATTAATTATTGTACTATTTAAAGGATAACAGGTAAATTATAACCTCAGTTGAAAAAATAATGCTTTTACAATTTACAGACACCATCCTCTGCCTTTCAGGGAGAATGAGTGATAAACGGATATTGTTTTCCAAAAATGCATATAGCATTTTGGAATATAACTCTTCTCTCAGAGTTAGTTACCTAGTGAAGAGTTTTTCAGGGATCTATAGTAAGACCCTTCTAAATAAAAGATATAAGATGGGTGATGGGGTTTGTTGCCATTTAGCCTCTGTTTGCCTCTTCCAGGAGAAGTTTACAACACGCCACGAACTGGCTCTGCTGCGAGTCTCAGCGCTCATGGGTTTGGTCATGTTTGGTGGCATGAGCAGCTTGTTTTACACTCAGGTGGCTGGCATCCTCTCTGTGAGTACAGACTAACAGACTTATTATTTTGTTTCAATTGAAATGTCTTTGCTACAGTGATAGTGATTTTCCAATCTCATCATGTCACTGTTTAGCATCTTTTAATAGGATCTATACAATAAGCATGAGGCTATTTATTTATATTATACCTTGTTGGTCCTGCTGAAATCAGAAGTATCTTTTCAAGGAAGATTTAGCAAAAGAAGGCAGCAGAACATTACGCTGCAGACAGTACAGCATAGCATAGTGTGTCAAAATAAAGCAATCAGTACCCATAATGCAATGGTCAATAGAGAGGAGAGAGAAAGTCTAGGGTCAGAATATGTCTGTGTGAGTTTGCATGCATGTGTGTTTGTTCATACACTCAGTCAGTGACTGTTAACATGCATGAAAAATTCTGTTCTTAACCCAGTTACTCAAGTAACCTGATTTTGGTTTGACACATGCAAACATCATTCCTGATTATGAGAAACCCAGTGAAGATGCCTCCAATATTAAACGGGTTACTTCTCATTCACTTATTCATTCAGTCAGACTCGCACAGCATTATGGGTATATTTTCATGTCAACAAAAACATGGCGTGAGCAGTACTTACTACTACTATTACAATTGGGATCATCATTTCCTCCGTTTTAGAAGTAACCTCCTGCTCAGCCAAAGAGGATAGGGCTGTTTAATCTGTGGGTGGGACGCCATAGGTAGACAGGTATATTCTGTTTATTGGTTTATTCATGGCAAAAAGGGAGACTCATTTGCAGGGTATCAAAGGTGCATGTAAACAGCTTAACCCAATAACTGGGTTACTCATGTAAACATGTAAACGGTCCTAGTTTCCATCTCGCTGTACATTATCCCTTTTTCTTGTTTTCTCCTGACAGGACACTACCACCATTGAGAAAATGGCTCAGTTCTCAAGTGAAGTGTGAGTCTTCTTAACTTAACACGTATCCTACAGTGTCTAAAATGATTTGCAGTTTAGTTAAGGTGCAGTTAGTTAAGCAACCATACATGAAAATTGCCAATTTGTTTTCCTCCCAGGTATGGTTCAAAGAGATCCTGGAAGTGGGCGCTGGCTGAAGTGTTTGGCACTCACTGGAAAGTCCTGTGGTTCATCCCTCTACGAAGCAGGCAGCCGCTCCTGGCCGGCCACCACTTCCGCTCCCACGTGTAGACGAGCAGCTCTACCTCCTACCTACCTGTACAGATGGCAGGGGCTGCCAGGTCCAACCAGAAGAAACGCTGTACACACACTTAAAGCATCCATCTGCTCGCCTTCACCGTCCTCTTTTGTGCCGTGGGAGCTGGGCAGCAGGCTTGGTTTGCCAGTGGATACACAAAGCTTTTTTTTTTTTTTTTGCCTTTCTCTGTAGCGCCCGGACCGGCTGTAAACAGGGTCAAGAAACCCCTCCGGGAGAGACGGGGGGAATGTTGCTTTTGGCGACGTCCATAACACATATTACTCACTGTGACTGCTACTCTTAGCATTTGGGAACCACTTTTTAAGGGTAATTGCATCAGAAGGATGGAAAATCTTCACCTGAAAGCCACTGGCGAAAGGGACCCCTCTCAGGTTACTTTAATAAAGAGCCTTTACTACTGACCTTTAATCAACACAACAGACACAACTACGGTAACTCCAGAGTGTCCATAAGAAAGGCTGTTTCTTTTTTCAATGGTTTGTGCCTTGGTTCTTTTAATTATTTATGTCCTTTTATCTGTCATGCATGAGCAGTTATTTTGTTTTATGTTACTCTCTCAGTGAAATAGATCCAATAATGCTCTTGACTGTGAGCTCTCTTCAGAAGAGAAAGTGAGAATACTTCCTAAATAGGAAGACCGATCTGTTAAATTTCTTGTGGATGGCGAAGGGATTGGGCATCGACTGCATCCCATAAATCGATAATCATTTGACGTTTTGTGTACGTTTTCATAATGTTTTGTTGCGTTACTTTATGAAAGCATATTTATTCTATGAAGGGATGTTTTATGAAGCATGAGCTAAGAACAAAATTGGAGTTGTTAGCTTGAATACTGATATGTGATACCTTTATAAAAACAAAAAAAACAGACTAGCCAGGTTATGAAGATGTGTTATGGCATGCTGAGAATTTAAAGTAACACTGAAATCAGAATTTAGACACAAGCATACACAATCTACCTTAGGCTGTATATCTATAGGAGTAAGTTCTCATGTATAATAGAGTAACAGCTGTTGCCCTGAGTACTAAAAACATGCCACAGCCAATTAGTATCATAACCTGATGCATCTCCTATATGTCTGTTCTGAGATGTTTTAAACTCCGTACTGAAGGGGCTCAAGTGTCACATATTGTCCTCCAGGTTAACTTAAATCAGTCTGTTAAGATTAAGTCTACTCTATCAACAAATTACTTTTGTTCCGTTGCCTTTCAAATATGGATTGTGATTTATTTTACCCTAAGCAACATGATTTCAGAGCTTTGGTTGTCTTAAATGGTAAGGTCTTAGATGATGCAGAACTTTATGGCTCATACAAGAAAGTACCAAATTATTCTACTTTTGGTAACATACAGTTGGCTACACTGGACAGACAGTTATAATGGTTTCATTGTAATTCTACAATACTGCAAGGGGATTTTATAAATGGACAGGGTGATTTTGTGCATAATACTAGCATAGTGCAGCCGCCATACTTGGCAATCTGTTAGCTGAACCTGTAGGTGAACGATGCTTGCCGTTTGGTGAAAATATTACAGTATCCAAGTAGTTTTAAGTGCCTGTCAAGACGTTCTTTTTGAGACATTTCTCACTTTTCCCGATACATCATCTGCACTTCGGTCTTCATACAAGCCAAAGACCCGGGTCTAATGTTGCAGCGGAGTTAGTAAGCGTTCAGTAAATGCATGTTTTGCCTTCCTACCTAAACAATACAGGTTATACCAAAACTGGAGGTAGCAGTTCAATATATGCACTGATTCACACATTAGCACACTGTCTCTTTTAGTGACTCTTTCATCACTGGTCCTTCTGAAAGACTCTTCACTTGAAGCTTATTTTATGTTCTTATAGTGGGTGGGTGTACTCTTTGTTTTAATCATATTGTTTATTGATCAAATTGTATGTGTATTTTGCTAACTTTGGTCTGCTTTTTTTTATAAATCAGAATCAGATCCGTTGATGTTTCCGTTGATATTTATGTGAATTCTTGTAACAGCTGCTATTACTTTGTAATATTTTTTTCTAACTTTTTTGATTTGTGGGATGGAATGTGTGTGATTGGCATAAAAAGGAAGGAGGATATTGATAAATCACAGTTTCTTTTACTTATTGTCATTTTTTAAAGCAATAAGCACTATGTATTATGACAGTCATTCTTACTGGAACAATAACAGTGAAAATCTGATACGTGTTGTGAAATCTAAACTGTGGGTGGCTGGGTTTTATTCATTACTCACATTCATTACTTACACTGGTCTTTGGACTTGAACATTGTTTCAGTTCTGTTTGTCAATACTTCAGTAACGTCAGCCAAGGTCAACAATGCTGCTCTTGTGTTTATCAGTTTTACAGCATATCTGGAATGTGTCAGCCTCAACACTTGGGGTTCAGAATAAGAGGCTTGAGTTCATTTGGATTTGAATGAAGAGCTGCAGCAGACTGGAGGCTGAATGGTAGAATCAGAGAGAGAGAGAGAGACATTGTCTATTTCTATTTCTGTGTTTGGATCTGTACTATTTTCTCCATCTACCATGTCACTTGGGCCATGTGATATATTCTGGGCTGCGTTGTCCAGCTTTAGTTAGTTCTAATTCATGATTAGCATGGATGATTTAGGAAGGCGCTAAAACTTGAAGCGTCAGACACTGGAACAGTAGAGTTTTGGGGAATTTAATTTAATGGAAGTTAATATACAGTGACAAACGAATAGATGTTATCCATTTCTTTATCTCCAGGGTACATATGATAAATTGCCTATTAATCACATAGGAAAATTGTATTAATTGTGAAGATAGAGGTTACCATATAGGTCTTCATATTCTAATAAATAAGATTCTGAATAAATTTGAGGTGTTTCTTTCATCTTCTTTTTCAATTCTTCTAATTAATTAGCATCACAGATCTTGGCTACAAGTAGAAGTTAAATGGTTATTTTTTCCCACCTCTTCCCCAATGTAGTAGGCTACCTGATTTCAGTATGAGACAACATTTAGAGTTTCATTTTTTGTCATTTTTCAAAAAGGTTATTTTGTTAGTAAATGGAATATTTTGCTATTTAAGCGAGACCTTGAGTATGAACCTAACTGGGGAGGAGTTGTTCGTGTTGCTCAGTCACTGTACCTATCACCTGTCCGACCTAACAAAGAGCCTCTTATGCATTTCCTGTACTCCTGGAAGGAAGATATGCCCATTCCCGGTGTAAAGGACATTTCTTTTAAAGGGTTTTGGGTGTGTGTGTGTGTGTGTGTGTGTGTGTGTCTGTGTGTGTGTGTGTGTGTGGATACTGTACGTAGAGAGAGCAATGTCCACATAGAGGGCAAAGACTGCCGACTTATTATTATTACTGAATAAGGTAACTGGGATTTATGGTGTCAAAAGTAATGTAATAACCTTATTAAGATGAATACAGTTGGTCCACATTAGACCCACATTAAGGACACATAGATAGATAGAGTCTTGTGACCTGATCAAAATCTCCAATGTTTTAATTTCTCATCTACAGTAAAAACTGTCTTATAATGTGATAATGTTTGAAGAGGCTGTAAACACATATAATGATACCACCAAGGAAAAAGATGATTCTTCCCTGTAAACAAATGGAAAAAAAAAGAGTTTCTAGTCCGTCAGTTGTCTCATACCAAATGTTCATTGTCCTAAAAAGTTCTGAAGTCTCAGTGAGGCGTGTGTAACGCGTGCATGATCCGTGAACATAAGCTACTGTATATTGTCTATAATGGTTACATGTTTTGTACATACTCTGCACACACACACACACACACACACATGCACAACACACGCTGTATTGCCCTCAGCATCCCCAACTCTTAGGCTGGATCAACTCTTTAGGCCATCCCACTCTAATTTAGGAGATCAGGGTGAAAACCTGTCTCCATCCAGTTTTACACTGTCTTGGTGATATGCTTGATCCTGATGCATGGTGTTGCAGCTCAGCACATAGTAAATGTAAATGAGCGCAGACAAATTAGACACATGTTGCGCAATATGTTCCTGGTTAGAGATGGATCGAAGACAGAATGCTGTTGTCCTGTTTGACAAGTGGCCACCTGTCTGCCTACAAATGAGTCCCTCAGTGGCTCTTTAAATTAACCTACTAAATATCAGTCCCTATGCTGACTCTACATCTAGCCACATTCCCCTGAAAAACACCAAATATGTTGCATCCAATATGTAATAGATCTAATATCTAGATCCGTGTTTCAGGACAAAAACACCCGTATGTTTTAATGAGCCTGTGCTTTAGGGTGAAATTTAATTTGTCATTGTGCGCTTCGGGGTGAAAAAGTTTAAGATCCTGGTCTAGATAATAGTAGTCTACAGCAGCCTGAGTTAAATGTGCTCCTAATCTCTAGTTGTGGTTGGTCAACTGGACTAATTAAATAAGTGGCCACCTGCTATTTTACAGTCCTTGACATCTGGCTGAACAAAAGAAATAATTAGCCAACATGCTTGATAAGCATAAAGTATGCTTGGAACAGTTATCTCTAAGATACAAGCCCAGTCTACCTTTTTATTAGCAGTAGGATTGGAGTCAGTGGCTTGGCGTGTTCTGCAGCCTTTTTGCCAAGCCTAGACACGGATTAAGTCTAGGCAATGGAACTTACAGTTTATTAACTGTTCACTGATTACAGGCAGTCTGATCGTTTTTACATGTGTTTCCATATGGACCATATCTCCTCTGAACTTCCATCAGGAATATGGTGTGTGTTCACCATATTGTGTGATTGTATCTAGTCATACATACTGTACATCTGACATTTTTTTAGGGGAGGGGGCTGCTAATTCAGTTAAGATGCCACATACTCTATTAGCTATGTATTACTTCTGAAATGCATGTTAAAAGTACAATTTACAATCACATTCATGGATGTTGCAATGGAGTGTTGTAGAGGACCATCATTTGTGATTTCTTACATGTTGTGCATTCACAAAGAAAGATAGATCAAATAAGCCAATCCTTACTAAAAGTGTAAAACAACCTTGTGTGTTGGCTGCTGTAAAGGTTTTAAATGACTCCCTGATTCCACTTTGACTCACGCTTTCTCAGTAAAAAGGAAAAAATCATAAATTTCTGTAGTTTGATTTTTCAAGTATGTAGAGACATAATTAAATCTGGTAGAAGTCAGTGAATGATGTGTGTGTGTGTGTGTGTGTGTGTGTGTGTGTGTGTGCTGCCAGTGGCAGGTGTCCGCTATGTTCCTCCATATTCAACAGCTGAACTTGCGGAACATGGAAGTATTGATTGGCCTATTGATTTTCATATAAGCTCTCACTGTAGAAAGTAGAAATCCAATTAAAAGTTGAACTTGAAACAGTTAATCCAATCAAGACGATGAAATGTATCGATTTTACCCTCAAAATCAATAAGATGCACGCGGCCCTCGTGTGTGTGAGCTCGGCCCCCAACATTTTCCTTTCTCCAGAAGCATGAGCCGCACATTTTATATCAGTGGAGCGTAGAATGTGCCTCAAATGCATTGTTTTAACCTGTTTTCAAGGTTTTTGTTTAAATAAGTCAGCAAATTTCTTTCTTTCTTTCTTTCAAGTTCAAGCCAGTTGTGCAAATCAATCAAATGATTTTAAAATCCTGAATAATGTGATAATTAATGTACACCATTATAACACAAAATCACCATTATAACACTCATAAATCATTCCAAAAGACTCACAAGATGCTTAATATGCAAACATAAGTATGAATGGCTCCTGCTGCAAATCATTAGTACATCATTGATTTTATGTATTGATATTTGTTCATCAGTGCAACATTTAACTATTTTAACACTGTTCTTTCCTGCTCAGTTGCCTCAATGTGACTCCATGAGCAATCAGCCTCCAACACTAGCTGCCCCTGCAATTCAACACTGTATTCAACACTGCATTGTTCCACATTTCTGCATTGCAAAGTGCAAACAAACACAATTTACTGACATGATAACACAGAATACGCACAAAAAACAATTCTCGGGTGACCCACGAGCATCATTTTCAGACCAGCATAGGGGAAATAAAAGTATGTGAGTGGCATTGCTACTGAAACTGAGACAGCCAGTATTTGGTGTCAGGCTGTTTGTAAATCCACACAGGAATATACAGTATATGTGCCAAAAAACTACAAATGCCATAATAAAGTGAAATCCTTGTCTTATTTCCTAGCACTGGTGGGTTTTTTTTGCACTTGATTTATTTCTTGTAACTAGTTGCTAAGTCCACCCACTATCCATGTGGGGAAATCCAGCTGCCATTGAGTGGCCTCAATGAGGAGGTTTGGAATGTGGCAGGGGAGAAAAGGTCTTTTCAGCTGGCATTCAGATAACATTTACATGGACACGCCGAACGTCTTAATACACGTATCAAAATACAGCCGGTTACAAAGCACGCGCTACAAAGCCTTGTCAGAAAGGGGGACATTTATAGTAACAAGCCTCTTCACCGCTGCTTTATCTCCACCACTGCTTTATCAGGGACAGATTGGGCCATCTTTGAATGAGAAGAAACACTGGATAAGCCTTTTACATTTTATCTAACGGCACTGGAAATGTCATGCAGGAAAACACTTGCGCCGAGTGTGTTTGTGTGAGTTTTTGACTTGAAGAGCATTCGGAGACATCTCAATATTTGAATGACCTTTAGCTCAATATCACCGGGTGACATCAAGCCTCCTCAGCCCTTTAATGGCTAAGTCCCGACACTGGCAGCTTTTCCCGGGACAAATAAGGGGTTGATGAGGTTGAAACAGAGACAAGACTATAGGCCGAATGTCAGCAGTGACTCACAAAGCAACTTGCTTCTGACTCCCACCAGGCAATTTGCAGGCTTTACAAAAGAATGATGCTCCTGTTCTCAGCTACTTCAAAATTAACCCAGACTGATGTGTGTGTGTGTGTGTGTGTGTGTGTCAGCGTCTGTGTGTGTGTGTTTGTCTTCAGGGTTGGGACTGTTATTTTTTCCACACAGATCAAATTACTTTCGGTTACTTTTTGATTACTTTTCCTCCATAATCTAACAAACATAATAAATGGACAAATCATTCTAACGAAGACAATGTAATTCAAAGTGCATTATCATTATGCTACTCAGTGCTTACGTCTATGATCTGAAGATTAAGCCTAGTTTCTGAGTAATCCAACAACTGATCACCTACTTTGGTGTCAGTAATGACTGTATTTTTCAATCCCAGTGCCAAATGAATTAGCAGGCTGCTGTCATCCAGTTCCATGTAGTGTGTAACTCCCAGCAGTGTGTATTTGTGCACGTGTGAGAGAGGGAGAGAGAGAGGGGAGGAGGGGGGGGGGGGGGGGGGGGGGGGCTCCTGTAGGAGGGGGGATGGTGAGGGTTGCAGGTCATGGCTCTTGTAATTACCACAGTCAGGTTCAAGTCACCGGTCAAGTTGTTGCTTATTTTTTTCCCCCATCATGCAGCGTGCCACGGATTGGCCTACATGTGGCACAGCATGTCTCCACTGATGTCCTCCTGATTAGGTGTCTTATCTTACATCGAGCCGCGTCCGGTGAGAGCCGGGAGCAGAGGGATGGCCGGAAAACTGACAGACAGATCCATTAAATGGCAGCTTTGTTATGACATGACAGCCAGGACTTGGTGGATGGTAAGTTTCTCTCCTATTTCTTGACACTCTCTCCTTTCTTATGCATGTTTTCAGTGCCACCATCAAGCAGAATCGGACTTCAAATGTATTCTTTTGCCTATAGAAGTTTGTTGAGTTTTTTTTTTTTTTTTTTGTGGTGCCACAGCTGCAGACGTGTGAGACAGTTAACATTGTTTGGGAGTCTGTTATGTAGAATCCTGACTCACCCAAATATCACAGTCTGCTAACTTCCCTCTCACAAATTGAATTTACCCAGTGTAATGCCATTTCAAACTGCCTCTGGGACTTTGCTGTGTGTCTGTGTCTGTCTGTGCCCGGGTCAAGTCTGGTCACATTCGCGGAAGAGCGGGATGTGGTGGATACGGCTGTGTGATGTGAGAGGTTTTGACTGCAGCACTTTGTAATCAGCGTGCGCTTGTCGCACTTGTTTAAATGCTGCCATTGTTTAGGTGAATAAGTCAAGCAGCCGCCGACGAGCTTAAGATGTCATATGTTAAGTGCCTTCCACAAAGATTTATTTTTCCCACTTTTTCATTTAAGCGAGATTCTTAAGAGCATCCTCGGCACGAAAATGTACTTTCTGAATTCATTTCTTCTTCAAGGCCGGCGTGTTTTTTTTTATTTTTTTTTATTTTTTTTTTTTGTCTTATTCTCTCAGGCATAATCCCCTTCTCTTAGGAGCTGCTGCACTTGTGACTTGGAAAGACTCGACTTCTTCCCGCATTGTTCCGTTTTGAAGCCAGCCGCACTTCACGTTGAAAGCAAAGCACAAAGGATTTCGAAGGCCACCGAACAAACAATGCGAGGAGAGAGTGAACTGTGCCTTAAAAAAAAAAGATCTTAATTTTTTTTTTTTTTTTTTTTGTCTGGGTGAAAAAGTGAAGGAAGTATTCAACCTGCCTGCAGTGTGCGAGCTTTCCTCGAGTGCACCTCCCTGCGCTCTCTGCAGTGTTAATTTGATAGTGCCAGACAAAGAGTCCCTTGTCCGGCCCGCGCCTTTCCCATGCTGAAGAGGCAACGCAGGCTGACATTTCTCTCTGAATATTTATTTACTTGTCTGACTACAGGCGAGCTTTTATTGTGCTCCATCCCAGTGTTTAGGTTTCACTTGTTTCGTCTGTCTCAGGGCAAAATGTGAAATGACTGTGTTGGAGTTGACGGGGAAAAAAAGTCCCAGTCCAAGTTTTCACTTGTCTTCCATGGCAATGTGTACATGTCAACATTATGTTGATTACATTATCTTGTGTGCATTGCATTTTTAGTGGTATTTCTATGTAATAAATGCAATTGGAATATTTGAAATTGTTGTGCGAATAATCATAAGTGACATTTTTGGCACTTACTCCTTAGCCGTTGCCATATTGTATATTTAGGCGATGCTCTTATCCAGAGTGACTTACAGTGAGTGAAACAGTAGAATAAGCTTCAATTCCTAGATCACCAATCACAATACAAGCAGCCAACAGTAAGCAGTTCAAAGGTCAAGGCCTTAGTGCCCCTGCTGTATGTCTGTGACATGGAACAATCATGTAAGAGTGAAGTGCTTGGAAAAGAAATAGAATAAGAGGTAATGAGAAGTGATTTTTAGAGCAGTTAGAGTGAGTAGAGCAGAGGGGAAAAGGTGGTGTGAGGTACTTCTTGATATATGCATTGACTGATCAGAAAATATGATCCACAACAAGCTGTTCAAAGTTTCAATATTGAATGATTACCTGAGATGACACCAGCTGGGCTGCTGTCTTGTCCTGAGAAGTTACTTACAGCAGTTAGAAACTGTCCATAAGAAACGGTGCAATGGCAGCAAATGTTATTTGCAAAGCCTGATCACACCCACTGAACTAACCAGGTGCGTCAGTTGCTCTTGAGTTAACAACCTCACTTTTAAGGGGAAGACCTCTACATTTATATACTCACATGAACTGTTCCTGTGGCATAGGACAGTCAGTCAATATCTGACTGTCACAAAAAAAAACCCTCACAAAACTAAAACCACAGAAACAAGACCCTAATCTGGATATGATAGGATAGGTAGTTCATTAAGACAACATTCCATGCAGAGACCACAGAAAAACAAACATGAATTAGAGAGCAATTCTTTTAGCAGCTGTATGTGGGATTTTAAGAAATGTGTTCCGGTTTGTAACATGAAGCATACTGATGAAACAGATGGACCCATATAATAAAACAGGTACACTGATCCTGCGGTATAGGAGGAGGAGTAGGTGGGGTTGAACAGGTTTTTTAATCTACGTCTAAGTCTTTGTTGGCAGTGCTTATGAATGTCAGTGATGTGCCGCTCTACCTTTTGGAAACGTTGAGCTGGAGGAAGTTATTGTTGCACAATGCAGGCTCGTAAAGTTGTGAAAGGACTGTTGGTCGGCCAGGAGCGAGTTGTTATTGAGAAGTCCAAAGATAGCTGTATCATTTGCATATTTAAAGTACATGGTGACAGGGGATTGGATATTGCAGTTGTTGGTGTACAAGGTGTAGAGAAATGGGTTAATGGTGATGGTGTGTGATAGTGAACTTCAAGCAGTTCTTCGCCTCAAGTTTCCTCTTCATAAAGATAAAGTTGCCACAGGAAGATGTAATGCACCGGTTTCTCAATGTGGAAGCTGTTACCATGGCGACGTGACAAGGGCCTATACCCACTGGCACTCCCAGGTGATGAAAATAATAATAATAATGATAATATTAAAACGATTTACTCCAATCTCGACTTATTTTGTGCACTGCAGCTTGTTTGTCTTGAATGATAATGCCTCTGATGAATCAGAA
This sequence comes from Centroberyx gerrardi, assembly GCF_048128805.1. NCBI lineage: Eukaryota > Metazoa > Chordata > Actinopteri > Beryciformes > Berycidae > Centroberyx > Centroberyx gerrardi. Next base: position 14,523,600 of record NC_136019.1, read on the forward strand.
ACAGTGTTTTGCATTTTCTAAACAATCCATGCCTTTGTTCATTAAGTTAAATATTCATTTTGCTGGAAAAAAATATTAAATGTCATCAGAAGTTGAAACCCAGACGACACAGGACCTTTTCTTGCCGGGTCCTCCAGTGTTCACCACATTAACAGCGCTGGTATGTCGCCCCCTGTTGGAATAATGAAGGAGATACAAGCAAACCACATCTGTCTTACTGACACAAGACATGACACTGAACAACACTAGCACTAATATTTCACTTTTAAGTTAGTTATCGTTTACAACCTGAGTGTTTAAAATCCATCTTCCATCTACTCTGCACTTGTAAAAAATATTATAAGATTGTAAGATTCATTGGCCTTCACCTGTAAGCCTTTTACAGTGAATATGAGAATTTGTGAATATGAGTCACTTTCCCTAACGAAATATATTTCTATAGACTAAAAGTGTGTCTGTGGTACTTAATGAGTTCAGTCACCTCATCTGTTTATAGTCACTTAATAGTATTGCTATAGGATAGACTGTGGCTATATTTTGTTTTAGGCTACCCATGAGTGTTTGATATTTTCAGGTGTTGCTGGAATATTTGTATAGTATCCTTACAACATAGTATAGGAATACTATAGTTAGACTATAGAAGGCCAATATGCCAATTCCTACCATTGAAACACATGCAATAATTTAATTTAGCTGCTTTATAAGTGCTTTTAAGAAGCAATGATAGCCTGCCAGCCACTGCCAATGTTTATGTCTAACTAACAAGAGAAACTGACTTGCCATTAGGAGCTGGCAAGCCGAAATTTAGTGTAATAATTTATGCTATAAATTGCTTGAAAAATGTCCCTACTGCATCCCTTTCCTTATTAGACCTAAGCCCATTACAAGCAACTAGCAGTTCTGTTTGTGGCCACATGGGGGCGGTAGGTACAAAGCAGAGTGATGACTATAGATATGAAGGCTCATGGCATGTGCTCCAACCAGCGGACTGATATCATATAATGTTGCATAAATGGAGGCAGAAAAATATGAATTCAGTGTAAGTGTTAGTGATTTAGCCTTTGATAAAACCCCATCCATTAGCAGCAACAGAGAAAAACGTGTTTCAGAAAATCAAGAAAATGTGAAAGTAAAACCTCTGAAAAATCCAGGAATAAAATACAATTTAGGGTTTTATTTTATTTTATTTCATTTCATTGTATCTTATCGTATCTTATCTATAGTGCTGAATGTGAAGCAATTGCAGTCCAGAGTAATTATTCTCATAAATTTATTTAATATATTTGCTATTATCATTAAATATGCTGACAGAGTCCCAAGCCACCATGGTGTAAAATGACCCATATCCTAATTAATATTACTGTATAACCTTGAAGTGTCACTGTTCTCAATTTTTAAGTGATTAAGTGAGAGAGTAAAGGGGGGGGGGGGGGGGGGGGGGGGGGTGTAGAGGAGTGTTTTTAAAGACCTAATAGTCAGGAGGACAGTATCTATTCAGCCTCACAGACTGTACGTGTGTGTGTGTGTGTGTGTGTGTGTGTGTGTGTGTGGCCAACATGCCAATGTCAGTGACAATGACAGCGATTCAGGCCTGTCACTTTATCTAATGTTAGCACAACATCATGTCACACGGACAAAACTCTTTGTGTGTTTCAAGGCTGCTTTAATGTAATTTGACACTCTTGCAGTATTAGAGTGAAGTTATCCTTGATATTAGCATTTATTGATCATCAAGTCATGTCTGTTTAGGCTGTTTGTATTGTATTGTTTAGTTGTTATTTGAAGAATGAATCCTAAATGATGACTGGCTGAGTGTGGTCCACATACTGGACTCTCATCATACTATAAAGCAAGGAATCTCTGTCTGTATGTGTGTCCTTCGCATATCTCGAGAACCGTTCGTCCGATCTACTTCACACTTGGCGGGTGTATTGCTGGGGACCCAAGGACGTGCAGTGTCGAGTGTGAAGTTGTTTGGATGAGCGGTTCTCGAGAAAGCTGCAAGCAACAATACCGGAGGCCAAGCAATCGGCCCTTTCCGAACAGGCATGTTTTGAACGGGCACTGCACTAGTCTATGAAAACACTGACATGAGATGAAGGCTGAACACAGACTGGTGTGTTGCTGTAGTGAGGTTATAACTGAATAGAGTCGTGAAATCTATTAGCAGAATACCATTCTCCTCTTATAAGATTACTGTGCTGACTCTCTTTTGCTGGGAATCCACTGAAGGCCTGTGAATGGGTTTCCAATACGAGGTTACAGACATTAAATAGTCAGCTGCACCACCAGCATTACTACTACTGCTGCTATTACTGTTACTACTGCCACAGTACTACTGCTGCTGCTATTACTGTTACTACTGCCACAGTACTGCTACTGCTGCTATTACTGTTACTACTGCCACAGTACTGCTACTGCTGCTATTACTGTTACTACTGCCACAGTACTGCTACTGCTGCTATTACTGTTACAAATACCACTACTGCTGCTGCTACTATTACTACTACTACTGTATTACTACTACTATACTATCACTACTACCACTAGTACTAGCACTACTGCTACTACTACACCTACAACTTCTACTGTTGCTATTACTACTGTATTACTACTATACTATCACTACTACAACTACCACACTACTAATGCTACTACAACTAGTACAAGTACTACTACTGCTGCTGCTACTATTACTATATTATGATTATTACTACTACTACTACTATTATAGCCTGCTATTACTAGTAGCCTACTACCAGTATTGCTACTGTATTGCTGCTACTACTATAGCTAACTACTATCCAGTAATACTACTACGACTACTACTACTAATAATAAAATAATAATGATGATGATGATGATAATGATGATAAGAATAATAGTCGTCATCATCATCCATTGTCATTCAATTACTGCCATTATTACTGCATGTTATCACGTCTATTTAGCCCGCTACCCCACTAATCTTAGTTGAGTTTAGTGAGTATTCAGTGACTGCAGGCTGTATCTGAGGCTGAGCCTCGCTGTTCGTCTTGACCGTCCAGCAGCGGCTCTGCCAGGCGGGATCGTACGGTACAAACCCCGACCAGTACGTCAGGCGAGCGGAAGTGAGGGGCCCAGGGTGCAGAGTCCCGGGGCCAGCGGTTCTGGCCAATGAGAGGCAAGAATGCAAGCTCTATTACAAAACTTAGCTGCGTCAAGCTGCACGGAAAAGGCTAGAGTATAACCGGAAGTCAAGAGGTTTTGCCTTCAAAATAAAACCGTAAAAATTGTCACATTTTAGAATTAAAAAAGTAAGTATGTATTGGGGTGTACAGACAGCGAAGAACACACATTAACACTGTTTACCTACCTTTTATTTACAGAATAGTGTTAATCTACCTTTCAGGTGGACATAAATCGTTATGACATACATTCATAGTAGCCTACACATCATACTAAGTAGTATCAAACTAATGGATAGGGTATTTCAAGTAATAAACTAATACTTTTCTGAAAGTCTATTTTTTTTGTTTATATTGATAGTTTGTCTCATGATGGAGGTCATAGTTTACCAACGTTTTTATTCTCCACTACATCACTGTGTACAGAACAACAAAAATCGTTATATTCTGCTATGGAAAAAAACATTTAGCAAAAAAATGGATTTCAATCTACTATAGATCAATCATAATTTTCACATTGGTACTTTGTATTAATAATTACTACTAATATTAATTCAGAAATTATTTGTGTGTGTTTTATTTTGAAAAATGTTAGCGGAAGTTGTCTTTTTTATTGTATCCAGCTTGACGCAGGCTGCTGAGAGCCCGACGGAGGGCGGCAGTCAGTCAGACAGTGAAAGTGAAGGCGGAGACCAGCCCAGTCCCGAAAACTCAGCCTCTTCTGGATCACGTTCAACTTAACTGAACAACCCCAAAAAACGATCCAAAAAGTAAGACTTGAAGAGGAAGGAAGATAAGAAAAAAAAGAGAAAAAAAACGAGGTGCTCCTAACTTGATTTCACCGCCTTCTGCCAAGAATTGTCTTCCGGTGTTGACTTTTTTTGCGAGCACTGCAAGAGAAAAGCCTCCAAAGCACAAAGTTGAACGTGAGAAATGTGAAGCTACCGGCTTGTGTGTTTCAACCAGGCTCCAGGATTCCCTATTAATCCATGCAGTACAGTGCAATGGTACGTGAACATGGATTATTATTGCTTTGACATGTTGTGATAACCTTCTTTTTTGTAATAACGTTTTAGTAATACTGTCCTCGCGCTTTGGTAGGCTAATAGCGCGTGCCAAGAGAAATGTGAATAAGTGGGTTACATGGATCACAACACTGACACTGTAGGGCCAAAACACTACTAAACTTGGCACACATTCTCCAGTAGCCTATGTTAACCTCCCGCTCCCCTTAATTGGCAAATGAACTTTGATTTGGAGTGTTGACAATTCTATAGGACAGCACGCACACTCACGCGCGCGCGCGCGCACACACACACACACACACACACACACTGCAACAAACTCTGTAACAATGTTTAACTTGAGTCTTTCTCGCACTAGGCCTACAGCCTAAAGATATGTATACAGCAGAGTTGTTAGTTATTTCATTTTTCACCCACCCAGGTCTTCCACACCAACCTACGCAAAAAAGTAATTCAAGTAGAGTAAGTTATTTGGCCCTATGATATGATGTGGCATTCACACAAAAAAAAAATCCTTTCTCTATCTAAGATGTGTCAAAGGTTCAGAGGCCATTGCATTTCTCCATACGGCTCCACAGGCTGCACTGGCATGCGTAATCGTCTCGCAAACCCAGTATTTTATTTACAAAGATAACCTAGTTTGTGGATTATTAGAGGCCCAGCAGTAGCCTACACGTTGTGATGTAGTAGGAAATAAAAAGCTGGGTAAACTATGACCTCCGGTTGGTGGTCATCATGAGGAAAACACACACCAATATATAAAGAAAATCAATTATATTTTCAGAAAAGCGTTTTTTTTTCAGACTAATTTGTCCTTATCTTCCTTTAAAAGACCCTATTCTCGTGTATCTTGCATCAGTTTGGCGCTGCTTGCTATATGATGTATACTATGAATTTGTCTCATAAGGATTTATGTCAGCCTAAAAAGGTGGTGGACTCTGTTCTGCAAATATAAAGGTGGATAAACTGGGTTTAGGTGGGTTTACCCTCCACTGTATCCCTGTCTGCGTGGCTACAAACTGCAGAAAGTTTGCTGTTTCAGTTAACGATACTGTCAGTGGACTGCAAAATAAGTCGAATTAATTGGGAAAAAGTTAATGCTTGTTGTTGAGACGTGAAGGTCGGGTAGGGTGCGAGAGTTGTGAAGGGAAAATTTCCATTCCGTTTCTATTTGACTGAGGCTCTGGTCCAAAGTCCCTGAAGCTCATAAAATAATTCTGGTCGAGTGAAGGGTAAATAAATTGTATGCTGTGTTTTCAGATAGCCGAGGAGAAGGTGCTGGATGGTGGATAGGGGATGTGTGTGTTTGGAGGAGGAGGAGTGTGACTGTGTAATTACGTGGGTGAAAAAAAAAAAAGAAAAAAGTTGGGTCTGATTTGCTGGAATCGCGCAGGACCGAAGGTGCACCGGTCGATTTCATATCAAGTTTGTTAAAGCGCGGGGTGAAGATCACACACTCCGCGCCCTCAAACGCTTTCCATAATGCTTTTATGAACGAGATATCACGACACCGAGAAGCGCACAGATCCCATGTAGCAGAGGAGTCGCAGCCCCGCTTGCACCGGCTTTACGAGTAGAAACACAGAGGCATTTTTGCAAAGTGCCTGACTGTGCATGTGAACTTTTTTTTTTTTTTTTTTTTTTAATCTCCTGCATAGTTTCTATTTCTACGCGGAGACGACAATCTTTGGAACGCAAAAATTAATGGATGTTGTTGGATAATCTTTCTTTTTTTTTTTTTTTTTTTTCAAACGCGGATAACTGCTCCACAATCTTGCATGGTGCACATCGGTCCAGGAATGGCGCGATAAAGTGACCAGAGGAATCAGTCCGAGTACATTTATTCTCTGTGTTACTGGCTCGTCATGTATTCTCCGATTTGTCTTACTCAGGTATTTGTGTCTTTTTATATCAAATTGCTCAACTGTGCTTTGCCCGTTTGAACCAGTGCTGTAACGCGTACTGAACAGCGAATATAACCAAGTCTTATGCATGGATCCTACGCGTCAAGATTATTCCTTTCCATCTCTGAGTGCAAATATCTTCATTATTTCATGCCGAATAATGTGTAGCAATGCTTTTGGGGTGAATAATGTGGCGCCCAAACAAACCAAATGTAGGTTATTGATCCAAAGCGCATGGTTAGGAACAGGCTGTGCTACCGTGTGTTGGTTTTTACACACAAGATCTGAGAATCCAATGAAAGCCCCCTAACGAAAAATCACTATAACAGTCCTATAGGGACCTATAGAGTGGCTAAAGTACTAACCGTGCAGCGCTCTTTGTGTGCGTAAAGTTGTGCGTAAAGATAGTTTTCTCAGATAGGAGACCAAGACTGTCACCTTGATAATCCCGTATAGTCGGTACAGGTATGCGCGATTTCTCCCAGGTTTAATTAGGTTGTTTGCGCCCTCTAATAACCCCACACGCACTACCCAACCTTGCCTAACCTGTGTTTATTTTGTATTTTTTTTCACGTGTATATTTTTTATTTAGATTTAAAAAAGCTGTACTTTGGGGAAGTGAAGTTGGAAGAAGATAAAGCCACTTTCACTGTAGGAAGATCAAACGCACGATAAGGTTGATTCAGCGGTTGGACAGAGTAGCTGACTGTTTTGGCTGACTCAGTTTTACTGTTTATATTTTACTTGGCATAAGTAAGTGATTGACTGAGATGTGGTTTAGTTTGTACTTAAGAGGATTGTGCTTTTATGGCCTCAACTGAAGTGCACTGCATAGGCCCTCGCCAAGTCGTTTATCTTTACAGCGTTTGGCTTTAGCCTGGTTGCAAAAATTAAATGAATATTTGGGGTGTTTTTGTACAGGAAGCCACAAGTGTAAAATATTCAGGGAACAGTTGCTACTGAGCACATTTACAAGCAAAATTCTGCTTACTTTTGTGAAGTTACCTGGCAACATTATAGTGAAGAGATGGCAATAAAATGAGTTGTGAATTATTTTTCTTTACCTCTCTACATGACTTACTGTGGGTCAGTATTGTAAAAGTATTTGAAGTATCATACAGTTCAAAAGAAGTATCTGTAGAGAATTAAATTGTATTGAAACTTTTATTTACACTTTGTTATTTACGGTTATAATTTGACATTAGTATGCCGGTGCAGAGCTTTAAGTTTTATTGGCATGAAAGTGTGGAGCAGAAATGTGGCTTCTCGGAGGAGCACCAGCGGCGAACACAGATAGGGAGTGGATTTCTGTGGTTTCCCATAGCCTGCCTGCCTGCCTACACAAAGAACAATATGTGGTTTAACTCTTCAAAGGCCCGTTCAAAAGAGACGGCTTATGGTTATTCAATTTGACATTTTAATGACCTAAAACAAAGATAAGTTCATGTTTCCACTTCTCACTCACAGCTGCTATAATTTCTGAGGATTCCTAAATCATCTGCTCTCTTATTGTACATTTCAAAACTTACAGAGAATAAACATTAAGAGGTTATATCTTTTTAGAATTATTCAAGTATTATTGCTGTAAGAGCCTATAGGTCAAACTATTGGCTTGCTGTAGATTTTTTTTGAATTTGTCCTTTTACCTTGTAAGGTGGTATACTAACAGAAATTCTCTCAGATGTGGATTGCAAAACAAATGTACAATATTTTTCCATCAATGGCTCATAATTTCAGTATCTTTCAGTTTAGGCTCAAAGATAAGTAATATGTGAGCTGTGGTATAAAGTGTATCACGTCATGATGCCCAATACAAACAACTTAACCTATATGGAAAAGTGCAATTAGTGCTGAAAATATTTCTACCAATATTAAACATCATTTCAGATCATTTCTTAGCAAAATAGTTTTCAACATCACAATTTTTATGGAGTTAAGGAGACAGAGAATTTAGGCCAAGATTTCATTTTCATTGTCTAACCTCAGGTTTTGGAATGAGGTTGGGCAAGTGTCATGCCATGCATTACCGTCAACACATGAAATAATTTGGCATGACTACCAACCAAGTCCCGACTCAATCTTTGCAAATAATACTGTGTGTGTCTTCACGGTATGTTTTGTTTTTTCTGTTCTCCGTCCGTATATTGAATGCGTTTATGAACATAGAGCTTGTATACGAGGCCGTTTGCGTGCGCCAGGAGAATGGGAATCTCCTTGACTTCCCGTGGCTGTATTCTTTTCGACTGCAGTCCGGTTGCCCTTCCAGCTTATCCCCCCATCCTTCGTGAACACGGGATAAGTTCACACTGGAATGTGGATAGTTTGATAAGAGAAACGCAAGTGTGAGGGGCGCATGCTCTCTGTAGCAGCAGGACAGGAGTCCCGCTCAGAGCATGCTCGGGAAATGGGAGCGGAGACGCCAGTGCATTCAGTCACCGTGCTTGGTGCTATTGTAGTGCTGGCAGTTGATATAAACAGTGGAATTTCCTTGTCATACCCGCAACACGTCCAGATACATCTAGGATGGTAAAACCACTGTTGCTATGTGAAGAGTAATTTTTAGACTTAAAGCTATTGAGACTGCCAGTGCGATATTGTCATACGGTGTGGCCATGTGGTTCATTATTAGGAACTATTTACTTTTTTTTGTTGTCTAACTTTTCTTCCTGCCCAGATTACTAGTTGACAAAATTCAGATTTATGTGCACGAGTTTGTGACTAACTTCCTCTCTTTCTCTCTTTCCCCTCTTTGCCGCGCCCCTCGGATGCTCCAGGATGAATTTCATCCCTTCATCGAGGCACTTCTCCCCCACGTCCGTGCCATCGCCTACACATGGTTCAACCTCCAGGCCCGAAAACGCAAGTACTTCAAGAAGCACGAGAAGCGGATGTCCAAGGACGAGGAGCGCGCGGTGAAGGACGAGCTGCTGAGCGAGAAGCCCGAGGTTAAGCAGAAATGGGCGTCCAGGCTGCTGGCCAAGCTCCGTAAGGACATTCGCCAGGAGTACCGGGAGGACTTTGTCCTCAGCGTGACGGGCAAGAAGCACCCGTGCTGCGTGCTATCCAACCCGGACCAGAAGGGCAAGATCCGCCGGATCGACTGTTTGCGGCAGGCCGACAAAGTTTGGCGCCTGGACCTGGTGATGGTCATCCTCTTCAAAGGCATCCCTCTGGAAAGTACAGACGGCGAGCGCCTCGTCAAGTCTCCGCATTGCACCAACCCAGCACTTTGTGTCCAGCCACACCACATAACAGTATCGGTCAAGGAGCTGGACTTGTTTCTAGCATACTATGTCCAGGACCAAGGTAGGTTCACGCTCGTACATGTGTGTGTGCGTGTGTGTGTGTGTGTGTGTGTGTGTGTGTGTGTGTGTGAGCCAGCACGCATGTGTGGATGACGGGTTGGCAAGGTCAAGGGTCACATGTGTTAACTTTTTGGCAGTCTTGTTGAGACTGGCTGAGATCACCACTACATTGGCCAGAGAACTAAACACATGAAATATAATAAAATCAATATATGGGTCCGTGTTTTACATGTTTCAGGTTGGGCCGATATGTTTGCTACATAGAAAGTGTTCCTTAAATAAACCGTCCTTTACTTTGATCTTCTAAACATGTAAAACATGTTTTGAATGTGTATTTGCATTGTTGTACATTAGCAGTAGCTCCTGCTAATGTGCAATGATAATTACATTATTCTTATATTATGATTATGATTATGACAGATTAGTTATTATCTCATAAACACACAGCCACACACACACACATACACACATACCTGCACACCGACCCGCACACAGTAGACCTATTCTATTTGTTTGGATATTGACCATGACAGTTGTGGAAAGTTGCAGTGAAGAATGATAAGATTAAAGTGAACCCATCAGTGGCACATTTTAGTAATACCAAGTCTACATATCACTGCTTTTGTGTGAAAACCTTGTGTTTTCAGTTTTGGTGATTTTTGAAAAGTCCAATTTAAAAAAAAATTCAGATGGACCTCAATGCGTTTAGAAAATTTCATGGCCTTTGGCCCCACAATCCGCATTCATAAAACATTGTTTTTTATTGGAAAATAATATTTGAAAAGTTGTGTCCTAAAATGAGATTTCTACCATTTGAGAAACTGAAACCTTATAAACCTTAAACCTTATAAAAAATGATTGCTGCTATAAAAGTTAAACACAGTATGGATTAGTATTGAAGATATGAGACATCCTGAGGCCTTAACATAGTTGTTTTTTTTAAATATTCACCAATAAATTTCAGTTAGGAAATTTTTTTATATACATAATACATATATATGTGTCTGATATTGATATATCGTGTGTGTGTGGGTATAATATATGTGTATATGTGTTGTGGAATGAAAACCATTTCTCTTTATTCCTGAAAAGCTGATTGTTTTCAGCTGAAAGGCTTTTGAGGACACAGCGATTTGCTCGATGTGAAGACTGAATCATGCGTTTTTGAATATGAGGTAGAATGAAAGGTTGAAGAGATTTTTTTGCCATTTATTGCAGTTGGTTTCAACATGTTCATTTTTGAATGATATGTTAAAACCAATTTTGTCATAATTGAATTAATATGATTTATTCTTTCTATTTGATATCTGACTAAAAGAATGGCCTAAACTATAAAATAATTGTATTCTATACTTACAATTTGAGATAATCTGCAACATTGGTAATTTAAGCCAAAATTTCTCACTGGAAATTCTCATTTGAAAATGCACCTTTGCTGTGCATGATCCTTGCTCCAAATTGTCAGGTTGAATTTTTACCCAGTATTTGTGCATAGAAACATCACTGTCAGTTGTGAAATTCCACATTAAGTTTAAAGAGAGGGGAAAGTTGGATATAATTCAAGCTGAACGTTGCACAAGTTCAGCAGACAATGTTATTTAGATAGATGTTGTCAATTTTCTAATCAGTAATGGTTCTGGATAGTAGAGCCATTTGGACAGCAGAGCTCATGATTTTTTTCAGAATTTAGGCCCGTACCTGTAACAGCTCTCTCAAACAAACCTAAATCCTGTGTCTCCTGCAAAACAGGCATATCATTTTAATTCACTGCCATTTACTTCTCTCCCAATTTTGCACTTTCTTCTCTTTTGTATCGACTAAACCATTGGAATCCCCTCTAGTATTCCAGGTCGAAATTCCCCTTCATTAATTCTGGTGCAACGACACGAAATGTAGTAGTTACCACCAATACTTTTGCTGTTGAGGAAGAAATGCCAGTATAGCTAGCTCATTATCATCAAACCCTGAGCGCCATTTTGTGTTTGATAAGTGCCAGGGAAAGCAGAAGGCACAGCAGAGAGACAATAATGGTTGCCATTGGCACCGGGGTTGGCATCAGACCCTCTTTTGTGTCTTTTGTAGGATGCCGCTGCTTCTCTAGTTTGCATCTGCTGCGTTTTTAACTGTTCAGTATCAACCTTAGAATGCCTCTTTAGTGGTGCTTTTTCATAATGTACGACACGCACATGATAAAGTAGTGCTTGTACTGTGCATTTTGGTTGGCATTTCACCAGCTAATATTTTAGAAATACATGTCCACTGTGGAAGAAATGCACATTAGTGGCAAGCAGATTAATTTTAGTGTTTGAAATATGTATTGATAGGTTTCCAAAATGGTGAGAATAATGTGTTCTCTTTTGCCTGTGTATAATTTTATTCTCTCATCAGACATCGCGTCGCGTATCAAGCGTTCATTTACAGTTGTCGTCTAAATTTCTTTCGGTTGAAACTTTGGCAAATGCAAAATGGCATTCTTTTACCGGGATCGCAGAGACGGACACGTTTTTTTTCGTTTTTGTGAGTAAAAGCGTCTTTTCCTTTTCTTCAAGTTACCAAGCAGTGCCCATCTCCAGACAATGCAGCCATATTGTGCTAGCGTGCGGCGCGGCGCCATTTTGTTTTGCACTGTGCCAGGGAGGCAGGGAAATCACCAGTAATGGTTGTTAGAGGTTCGGAGGTTGGCATCAAACCCTCTTTGTCTGCTTGCAGCGTGCCTTTGATTCGTTGGTTGGCATCTGCAATGCAGTGGGCACGTTGGAAAGTTTTTTGACAGTGGCAGAATGGAAGCCGCTGCCTTTGTTCTGCTGCAACTGCACGAAACAAACAAACATACAATCAAACACAAAGAAACTACCAAACGGCTCTCTCTGAAACGGAATCTGGTGTTTGTGCGAACTGCTAGAAAAAATGGGTCCAAACTCTGCTTAGAACATTGTACTCTGTCCTGCTATTTGGCAATGGCTTACTTGTGCTGTATAGTGAAATTGGATAACCTAAAATATATTGCTGCCATAATTTAGCCGGCAGAATTTTTTTTCTTATTTTGTGTCAAAAATCAGGAGTTAAAAACGTATTTGTTTTCGATTCTCGTGGGTTGTTGCCTGAGAAAGGTCGGCGGGTTGGCAGCGACTGCGCTGGGTGAATTTAGAGAGGGCACTCAGCCCCCTTGTTCTGGGGCACAGACGCGTTTAGCCAGGCAGAGCCGCAGCACCCATGTGCATGCCCAGATGAATGCCCGCTGGGAAGTAGGCTGGGGGCAGGGAGTGGGGGTTGTGGCATCCATTGTGCCAACTGGCAGGCCCTGTTCAATAGAGGGCCCCGGCTTCTCATAGCCACGCTGTCGTTGCACTCCGAGAAACACTGTCTTATCTTTATCGGATCAAACAAACATTGTAATTCCTTTTTTTTTTTTTTTTTTTTTTTAAATCCTCACCTCTCCCCACCTGGATTCATATTTTGCATATCCAGTTTGACAGCTTGAGGGAATAGTTTTAAATGTAACAAGGCATGTAGATCATCTTCATGTTTCGACACGTTAGGGTAGGCCTTGTTCTCATTTGGTTTTGTGATGTTACTCATCACTGTTTCCTCAACGAAAGTAGGAAAGTATTCATTGTATGTTTAAGGTTTTCACCTTGTAATGGCTTAGCTCTGCATATTTAGATGTACTCATTGCAAAGGTATCCAATTAATAAAATAACTACACAGAAATAATTTATAAAGATATGTGAGGAAGATATAGAAATAATCCTATTTAAGGATGTTGAGGAATTTGGAGCTTTTGGAGATTATGTGCCCTACTCTTGCCTAAGCTACCACCGTTCTGAATGAACTTGCCAAGAAAAACCTTAACTGCAGTAAATCTGGAATGGTAATTTGAATTGGGAATACCTACAAAATTGATTTCTGTACAAATGAGAATTTTGTAAGTTGTCAATAGATTCGCTCATAACCAATGACAGAAAAGGATTGCGGAGGTAGTCCAGTGGGAGACTGAAGAGGTCGAGGTCAAGTAGCTTTCCCATTACTCTGGTGCTGAAAGTTAACACGGCCATAAAACATCATTACCTTCCTCTTTTTTTTCCCGCTCTAACGTAGCATTTTTTTTTCACACCACCCTGATAGTTTGTGGATCCGGATGGATTACCTCCGAATGCGTGCTGCCATGTTAACAGAGACCTCGTTTTTTACGAGAGCTAAGACTTAGCCTCTTGTCCCGGGGTCGTGACCTTTGCCGAGAGATGTGGCAGGGTGTCCTCTGAAGTTTAATTGAGCAAAACAGATCAGTGAAAACACGCCGTCGCAGGCCCAAGGCACGTGGAGGAGGAAGACTTTTTGCCTGGGGGTGGCGGTCAGGGGTGGAGGCGGGGGGGAGCTGCTTGTAAGCCCCCCTCGTTGACCTCCTCAATCGGGGTCAAACCGCCGCGGTCGCAGGATCACCGGTGGTCTCTTGGCAACTGTTTGTCTCCACTCCCCCGCCACTCCTTCTGGTCTGGCTGGTGGTCCCTTGGTTCAGTGGCCTAAGTGAGGGGGAGTAGGCACCACTGACACCCCCCCCTCACCCCACCACCACCCCCTCTGCAATCCCCCAGGCTGGGTAGTCTGGCTGGTCTCTAGCTCCAAAACGCCGGCCACTGCCTGCTCACCACGCTGCGTGGGGCAGCCGTTTGCATCTTGTTTTCCGCCCGGCTGCCTCGGAGGCTTTGGTCAGGCGGCCAGTGCAGAGGCCTGACCTTCTGGGTCACAGTGGAGGTCTGTGACTAAGCACAACATCTATCCCTCCCTCCCTCCGTCCCCCTATCCGCCTCTGCCATCAGGAATCACCCCTGCGGCACACTGCCCAGCCAAGTGACTCTCGTTCCTTCTTTCTCTCTCTCTCTCTCTCTCTCTCTCTCTCTCTCTCTCTCTCTGGCTCTCCCTCAAGCCCTAGACTCCTACCATGACAGCTGTCCCAGGCCCAGGCGCTTGGCCAGAGAAAGGGTGGCTGGGTTGATGCCAGCAGTGTGAAACAAAACTTGTTGTAAGCAGACAGCGTTAAGGACACCACTGTTTGCCTTCCTTTTTTTTTTTAGTCAAGACAAGTTATTCAACTGCTTTGTGTTTTCTTGCGTTTGTACTGCGAGATGATACTGGAAATAGCACTAACTCTCAGTTTTAGGTTGTGCATAAAATGTATTCTGGGAAGTTGGATTGTGAACGTTCAGAACAAGAACAGCAAAACTGTAAAATACCAAACATGGGAAAAACCGTAACCGATGACTCCGGAGCCATATAGAAAAACTCTTCTGTGAAAATCTTCAGAGTGAACCGCACAACCCTGCGCTTGGCTCTCATTCTGGCTACCTTATTAGTATGCAATAGAGCCTGCGGTGTCTGGCTACCTCTCTCTCAGAGCCATAACCTATCGAACACATTCTCTCAATCTAATCCACTTAGAACTCCCTCCCAGCTCCACCGCTTGGCTTATTGATTTCCGCTTCCCACTAAATGTCTTCCCGATCCTTCTTCTCTTAACCCGGGAGCTATATACATTTTGCAGTGTTTCTCTCTTTCTTTTTCTTTCTTTCTTTCTTTCTTTCTTTCTTTCTTTCTTACTTTCTCTCTTTCTTTCTTTCTTTCTTTCTTTCTTTCTTTCTTTCTTCGCTCTCTCTCTCCTAGATCCCTTCTTGTTTGTGATCTCCCCGTCTGACTTTTCTCTTGCTTTCTTTCACTCCTGCTTTCCCCTCCTGCTCTTTCTCAAACGCTAACCTGGGTGCAGTGCAGCCAGGTTGCCTGGCTCAGTATGAAGCTTGTGTTATTAGCAGCGGGGTTTTGCTCGAGCAAATACCTCAAGGCTTAAACAGACCGTGTTACCTCCTTAGCCCTCTTTTGTGTGCCATGTGTACATAAATCTCCATGGAAACAAGGCAACTCGGAGCAGAGGCCACAGAGAAATGTGGATGCCTTCTTTCTCACCAAAATTTACAACTCCTGTTTTGCTCTGCGACGGTGTGTTTAATTTTCTTGTGTCACAGTTTGTGCAGTTGCATCTATCAAAAATGAGACGAGGCCTTTCAGGGGTATTCTAAGGGACAGGAATTGTGCTGAAAAGGCTTTTCTTTTCTATTTCAGCTGGAGTTTTAGGTTGGCGTTTGTGGCTACACTTAGTTAAGGACTGCAGTTTGTGTCATTAGTCCATGGTTAAGATCTCAGCTTCACCACACTTTCCCAGGCTTTTGGGGAGGACCCCGAATGCATTTCAAATCCCCCCGAGGCCACTTGACTGGAGGACCGGCACCTCCCACTCCTCCCAGCTAGATTCCCCACCCCCACCCTGTCCGCCAACCCTCCCAAATGAAGACAAATGGGTACATTCACCCCCTATCCCAGGCGCTACACTGTACCTCACTGTCCTGCCTTACAAAGGCCCTCCCTGCTGCCTGAGCTTCTCCATCCAATGGCTGCCCTCTCTTCTCTGCCGTCCTACCAGCCTAACTGCCGACCAGGCAGTCTATCTCACTGTCTGCCCGTCTGCCAGCTAGACTGGTCCTCTCAGACAGCTGGGTCTGTAATGGAAACAGGGGTAAGAAGGGGCTAGAGAGAAACAGAATTGTTAGATTAAGAACGACAGAAGGGTGAAGATGTTTTTTTGACCTTGTATTTCTTCCAGATAAGTAGACCACCAAATAGTCAGCCAGGAAAAAAAAGCGCAGCTCAAAAGCCAGGCTGAGACTTTCACATCTGAGGCATGCAAAAGCCAGTCCCCTTCACCCAGGAAGGAGCCTTGTGAACAACCAACGAAGGGAAGAAAAAAAATGGGAAGGGGTAGAAGGTGGGGTGTGATGGGGAACTTTGGGCAGGGACAGACAATCAGAGTGGTTGCCCAGGAGACGCTAACTTCTCCGTGCAGCACCCCCACCCTGCTTTGCCCCATCAAAGTCTTTTCAGTCCAGACAGGGCCGATCAGTGGCCCAGAGTGATGGTTGTCTCTTCTTTTGTCTGGCAGTACAGTATGGCCCGTCACTGTGACGGCTCGACAGGACCTGAGTGGGACGGCAAAAGAAAGGCCCGCCATCGCAACTCTGTGCAAAATGTACTTTTGGGTGGGCATGCTGTTGTTTGGGGTGGGGGAGAATCCCCAGAGGATTTCTTTCTAATGTTAGTGCAGCGGGTCAAAGAGGGGATATGGTGTCTGGGGCTTGGGAATGGCCTGCTTGGGACGGATTCAACTGCGCCCCATTGAGTTGTCAAAGCTAGTCAAAGAGCTTCCACTCCTCCCTCACATATGTCAGGTTAGCCCCTCAAAAAGCTCCCAAATTTAGGGTCCAACTCAAAATCAGCAGAAAATGTCTTATATTCCATATAACAAACAATACTGCTCCTTTCACATCTGAGGCATGCTGCTTGTGTGTTATTTATTGAGCTATCCTTTAAGAAAGTTTATAGAGCAGCAAAAATGGAAAATAAGTAATTTACATTTTTGGCACCTACATAAACATGGTGCCTTATCTGAAGCTGATGATGATAAGCATTGAAGCTGTATGTAATGAAAGTGAGACATACAGAGAGGGTGAAAAGAGGAGAGGAAATATGGACATCTCGCTGGTCGGAACATCATGAAAATCTCCAATCCCCAAATCACCAAAACAACAGATGTCAAAGAGTTTCTAGAGAGCTGCTTTCTCCCTTGTGATAAATATATCTTGTTTTCACACTGCCTCTTTGTGTAGAGGCATTAAAAAGACGGACAGTGAAAAAGAGAGAAAAAATAGGCAAAATGGACATTTCCCTCTACTTTTCAGTCGAGATATCCACATAAATGGGTGAGGAGGAAACTCAGACATGGGCATAAAGACAGCATGCTTGAATTGGCACAGACAAAGATACATAGACAGAAAGCTTAACCAGTAACTAAACAAATCAGAAACACCAAAACAAAACCCAGTCGTTGCTAACTTCTGGAAAGGGAAATGTAAACTCAATTTCAGACACAGATTGTCTACAGTAGAGACATAGCTAAACAATGGACATCTCAAAACTATCACAACCTTCCTTCATCACTTTCATCAGTTAAATATGAGCATACCCTCTTGCTTTAACCTCTGCAAAATTTTGACGTGATGTGAATTTCTGTGGTAGATATTTAAATAATTTCTTAACAAAGACAGCCAGTTGGAATAGCTGTGCCCATGGGATTAGTGATGATGAAATGGTTTCGCCACTGTGCGACTACTTGTGTCAGGAATAAGCAGGTCCAATGCGGTCTGGACCCCGTGATTAAAGCCCACCGCAGCACTAACAGGACAGTTACTGAAACCCGTTATTTTTACTGGGAAGGAACGGAGCTTGTTACCATGGTGCCTTCTGAAAACCTATATGATCTGGCTCCAGATAACTTGAATTCTTCTCAAATTGGCCCGCTTTCCCAACTGGCATAAGACTCCAGCTGGTATTTGGGCTGTGCTGACTTTGAGAAAACCCTTCCACCAACCGTGCATACACAAACACACACAAAGATGCACACGTACAGATACACACACACACACACACACACATACACACAGAAAGCCATGAAACCACTTACTGCACGCACACATCAGATTATTGCTCACCTGCACTCCAGCCCAAAAGCCTGCATTTAGATTCAATCAACCGCACCTCCTCAATAAACACAGTGCTGCAGCGTCTGTCGGGCAAAAATTGAAAGTCAGACCGCTTTAAAAGCCTGTTCCGGATTTACCAAGTCAAGATTGTAATTAGGCCTGCAACATGTGCACAGGCCTACAACCCGCAATTACGCTGCGGATCCTTACCAAAAAATAACTCCACTTCACCACCCCTCTCTTGAACCTCTCATGATGTAGCCTACATTACCAAGTCAATTTGGGTAACGAGTGGTCATCAGGCCATAGCAGTCACCAGCTTACTTGTTATCTCTATTCTCGTCTACTCTAGCCTTTCTAATAAAATGCAGACCCTGTTTAATTTGGGCTTTGGCCAACAGAGCCGTGATATAATATCTGATCTTGCCTCATGGCTTTGACAAAAGTGTTTGCAACCTATAGCCCTTTATTTATACTGCTTTAAAATTGCTGTTCTGATTAGTTATGATAATCACCCTAGTTGTCCTACAGATGGCGAAACTGCTAATACCCACACACTCATGATCTGTTGTGGGATCTCGGCAGAGTCTGCATGTTGTTTCCCAGGAACATCTTCATCTGCTTATGACCAGGTCTGTTTCTCAAACTATTAGACATTCTCCCACCAGACATTTTTTTTCTCCCCTTTTTCTGTAAAACCTCTGGCTGTAACTTGGGTTGCCATGTGTGTCTTGTTAAGGGCAGTTATGACAAATGGCAGCAGCTGTACAAACTAATCTCTCTGTAGCTTTCACACATGGCGCCCAATTAACAATGGACCACTGTGGGGCCCTAATCCACGGCGCAGCCATCCTCTGGTCCCGCTTGCCGAGCCAACCGCCCCGGGAGCCTCTTCTCCTCCTCTTGCTCTTGCTAGCCGGCCTGTAACTGCAGTCTGATGGGAGCTGGTGAACACAGGAACGTCTGCCGGGGGTTTGGAAACACGGTAGCCATCTTGTTTGTTTCCACGTTGGGAATCCCGGTTCCCGAGGCTAAAGAGCTTGGGGTTTTGTTGTCGTTTTGGAGTTCTCCAGGATTGGGTTTCAGCCCTAGGAGAGCGCTGTACATGTCCGCGGTGTACATATAAACTACAGACATGCACACATAGACTCACGTGTATTCTGTCCGTGTGCATAAAAAACACATGCACACAGCTGCAGTTGATAGATTTAGCAAAGTGGTTGTTGACGGGTTGGGTGGGAGCAGTGTGTGTGCTTGTGTGTGTGTGTGTGTGTGTGTCTGTGTGATATAGGTTTCCTGTCAGCGGGCATATTTCCAGTAGTTGTATGATGATAAACTGCTGTATCTCGGGGCCTCAGACAGCTGAATGCTCTGTGTAAAACACTCCCCCTCCCCACTGTAAGTACAATATTACACCATCTCACTCTTTGCCCCGTCCCTAGACACTGTTCTGTGTAGGTAGACATTATTTTCACACAGCACTACTGGGAGCAGTGTTACAGGAAAATACATAGGGAGGGACGGGAATGTTAGCACCCACTCTTAATTTAATGGCTCTTTTTGTCTTTGGATGTGACCCGCCACCACCACACATGCAAACCCATGCACACACACACACACACACACACAAACAATATCAATCCGCTTTCCCAAGAATACAATTTCAATGTGTGAAGTCCTTCTTTCTATCCAAGAGCATGTCAGCAGTGTTTTACACAGCCTTGCTGAAGCATCTTTGGTTCAGTTTTAAATTACAAACAACATTCCTAAAAATAATGTAATAATATACAGGACAGCTTCACTTTGATACAAACCGGTATGCTTGTTTGTTTCCACTTTTTCTCCTCTGACGCAAAACAAGGCCACAAACGGGAGTTTGAGACTCAAAGGAGGGTGTTGAAGGGTGGACGACCATCAGGAAAACGATGCGGGCCTCTGCCAAATCTATGACATGAATGAAACAAATGGATGAAGGAAAATGAAAATGGTTGGGGTGTGATGTCTGGCAGGCGGTGCAAGGCCAGTGCCAACTATTATGAATGGGAAACCGCTGCTGAGCACATAAAAAAAATGAACTCATTTTTTTTCATCCGCCATCCAAGAATAATTAACTGCGCGCAGGCCTTCTGGTCAGTGTGTAGCCCGTGGAGAAAGCCACAAGACACTGCAGTAACATCCCACTGTAGAGACGGATAGTGAAAGACAGAGAAAGAGGAGTGTTGGGGGGGGGGGGGGGGGGGGTACAGTTCTGAGTTACAGCTAGCTATGAAAGAGGCCAGTTGAAACCAAAAGCGGAATGGAAACGGAACAATGTCAAGAGCTCACAGAAGCGTCTGTTAAACATGTTCATTGTGTTTAAGAACGAATGTTTTTTGAAAAAGGTGCCTCTAGCAAGGTTACAAAAACCACACAAAAATACTCCAAGGTACCTCGTATTCATAGATTACAGATCACACACACACACACAGACACACATTGCACATGCACACACAAGCAACACACTTTCACCTCTTAAAGTTAGCCCGGCTCGGGGTGCTTGGTGATGGGGCGTCATAAATCTGCGGGGATCATGTACTGTACTGTACTGAACTGTATGTATCACATACGGCCTTCTCCTATGTAGGCAGGGTGACATGATGGAAAGAGCAGAATGGAGGCCAGATGTACGTTTATATATAGGACCTGACAAGGGTTCAGGGCAGGACACCAGGCAGAGGCACTGCGTATC
Organism: Centroberyx gerrardi; assembly: GCF_048128805.1. Lineage (NCBI taxonomy): Eukaryota > Metazoa > Chordata > Actinopteri > Beryciformes > Berycidae > Centroberyx > Centroberyx gerrardi. The sequence continues at coordinate 14,544,311 of NC_136019.1, forward strand.
ACATGCACCCTATCACGTACACCACATCCCATAGTGATAAGGACTATGTGTATCTAAAGCAAAGAAAAGAACAACCATCAGTATAAGAAATTTTAAAAAAAGGTTAGTTCCAGAAGTTACAGTTACAGAGTACAGTTAAAGGAGATAAGTTGACATTAAATGTTAAATTTCCTGATATAGTTTTTACTTTTTTTGTAGATGCTTGGTTGAACTATTTGTAGATATACACAATGTACTGATGTCTGTGCCAGACTTGTGTTGCTTTTTGTCATTGAGGGACCCGTGGGCACAGACTTTATTTAAACCCCTTATCTATAGAACTCACCCTGTAGCCAAGAATGACAACATTGTTTTTGTTTTACCGTTACAACCTTTTTTTAATCAACATCTTGTATGCCACGAACGTCACCCAGGACTGACAAAGCGCCCACTGTTTGGAGGCAAATGCTCAAAACAAAAAGTGGTTTCCCTATTATGGCAATCAAAGCAACGTTATCAGCGATCAACATATTCTCACCCCGAGACAGAGAGGAGAAGAATGCCCCATTGACTGATACTGCCTGCTAGGCCGGTCGCGCTGATCTCCTGAAGAAAAGACTAGTGTCGCTGGTAGACCGAACCCCCCCCTCTCCTCATCCTGCCTCCCCACCCTTTGCCCTTCTTCCCTCTATATGTCTCTATACTTGGGGGATCTTAGAAGGGGGAGCCGGAGAGGGCTGTGTGTGTGCGTATTGTCGAGGTGCTGCCGGGCGACTCTGTCCCATGCTGGCGGCGCGGGGGGGCTGAAAAGACGGAGCCGTCACCTGCCAGACTGCTGGAATGTTAATGCCATGGCTCTGATAATTGGATTTTGTACACACCGTCTGTGAGGAACGTCCAGCAACTTTCCCCCTCTTATTGTTCGACCCGGCCCCGGACCCTCAATAGGGCTTGTCTATGTTTATACAAGCACTCACGTCTCAATAAAGACTGTTTACAATGTGTGTGTGTGTGTGTGTGTGTGTGTGCGTGGCCGTCTGAATCAGGGAGCAAGTGTGTGTGACAGGGAGACTGAAAACGGAAAGCAGGAGAGTGTCTGAGTATCAGGATTTGGCAGATATTAAAGATATTAAGAGATTTGTTAGGTCTTAGATTGAAAATTTCTGCAGATTGTAGAAGTGTTGCAATAAGATTTACTATTTGTACATAAGTGGATTTAAGACATTTTTTCAACACGGGGCATTCAACCCCATAGATTTTAATTTTTGTCAACTATTCATCCCGCCGCACCACCACCGGGCCGTAACTTTCGTGTTATGAACTTAATGCACAGTGAAAGGTGGACACACCCACTTGGAGGTCAGAGGTGAAGAGGAGGCACTCCCTATTGGTGGAACGTGTGTGAGGCGTACATGATCTGGGATCATTAGGGAAGTTATGGCTCTTGTTTGCGTCGGGGGGGCCTGGACTCGGGCCGGGAGCCGTGACGCACTGGTTTCCCTCTCCCTGGCCTCCCATGCTATTTCCACCCAGGCTGCAGCGGCTTGAGCTGGTTAAAAGTCTCGGCTGCACTGACCTAAATTCCTCATATTCACCTCAGAAGACCCTTGCCTTAGCCAACCAACCGTTTTTCCACCCCTTGTACTCTTCGTATGCAAGGCCCGGCTAGAAATGAACATATGGTTTGTTTGTGTATGAAAGTCCCTTCCTGTACATAAGGAAGCCATGTTTATAAAAAAAAAAGTCATCCTACCCCCCGGCTGTATTCCCTCTGAGCAGAGCTGCTCGAAACAATGACAGAGGTTTTTCTTTTGGCAGAGAGACTTGTTGTGGTTAGATAAACAGCCTCTAATTGCATTTAATCTGTGTTAAAATAAGGCATTTGGAACAATTACTTTGGTATGTTTACCAAACAGCTGTTTTGTGGATGCTTTTTCGCAACTCTCCGAAATGTAATGGATTTGGTTCACCTCGTTGGTTAGTGGGGGAAATAAGCTAGGCGCTACATTAACTTATGCATGGGTTTGTATTCAGGCTTCAACTGTTGTAGAAATGACAGCGTAAAATCTATTTATTTTGGGTAAGGTTGTAATGTGCCAGATTTCCACTTTGTATCATTGCAACATTGTGCCACTTCTTTTCTATAAAACAAGTACATAATAAATCAGCAATTCTAGTCGATTACCTGTTGGTAAAATATTTTGGACTGTAGTAATTGCATTGTTGTCGTTTAGTAACATGTTAAATTAAACTGAACTCAACAGCATTAGATTAACAAATGACAATACTCTGAATGTGTTATGAGCCTAATCCCCTGTTTTTTTTTTTGTTTTTTTTTAAGTTGGTGACTGTAAAAACAATCACTTGTTGCACTTTGCCCTTCTTAGTCAACAATTCCTAGTTAGTGTTGTTGCTATTACGCAAACGTCAAAAAAAAAAAAAATCTACAGCACAATGATAAAATCCCTTACTAAGCTGTACTTACAGGGAAGATTAGCATAAAGCGCCACTGTATTGCAAGCAGTAGTCTACCATATTTCTCCACCATGTCTTGCTCTTTCCCCTTTCACCTGGCACTGGTGTGCTATTGCATAAACAATGGTCTGGGCAGCCACCTTTGGGCTATTGTAGCCTTCCACGGGGCTGAACTCTGGCCAAGTTGATGTTGTTGCTGGAGACGGCCCCGCAGCCAAACACACAAGCCAACCAGAGGCCTCCGTTCCAGGAGGCGAGCGCTCATTGGACAATACCCGAGGATAGTAGCGTTTGACAGCTCTTGGATCGTGTAAAGGAACTTGAGTTTGAAATTCAAACAGAGAGGGATGAGTTGGCTGCAGCTTACAAAATGACGCATTCCCTGAAAATGTCACAACTAAAATGAAACTTAAGCCACACTTTGGACCAGGGATAAAGTGCTTGTGTGTGTCTGTGTGTCTGTGTGATTTGACATGCTGCATGTGTTTAGTATTCATAATGAGGTGTTGCAAAATGCGGGCTCTCTCTGCATATCTTGCTCGACTCACCCACCACCTGTATAAACAGCGGTGGTATTGCGAAACGGTTCCAGGGAAAGGCTCTTCCCGGGCTTGTTGTCGGAATGAGGTCAGCGAACACTGCTCTCTCTCTCTCTCTCTCTCTCCCTCTCTCTCTCTCTCTCTCTCGCTCTATCTCTCTCACTCGTACTCTCTCTCCTTCCATAGCACTAGAGCAATAAGGCCACTATATGAACCTAAAGGTCCCTGTATCCACACACTTATCAGTGTGTGTGTGTGCGTTATTCTGTTATTTCCTTCAGTGCCTCTGACAGACAACAATGCGTGAAATACTTTTCACAGTATTGAAAAGTGTTGTACTATACAGTACAACTTTTTTTTTTAGTTTTGGCCCATTATAATTGACTTTTCTTAAACATCCACGGTTTTGAATTCCATCCTGAACTGCTCAGGAAATTGACATGAAAATTATTAGGTATATCTCATTTGTAGTAACAGGCAAAGGTCGCTGAGCAATAATGCAATTACTGAGGCAATCAAAACATGGAGAATGGGGAATCCTGAAGCACTGTTGGATCAGGTGCTCCATGTACAGTCTCAGTGTGTGTGTGCGTGTGTGTGTGTGTGTCCCCTTTTATATTGTCTTTGGTTGGTGGTGGGAGGGTGGGTATATCTGAATTCTCCCAGCATGACATCATCTGACCCCCTTGCCGATCGTTTTACCCCATCGCGGCACAAAAGCGTGCTCAGAGAAGTAAGAGGAGCGCACATGTATCATATGCTTGAAGTTGAGGAAGCAGCTAATCGCGCTGCCCCGCCAAACGCCATGCTCCCAGAGGCACCGCTGGCGGACCGCGTCGTGTCTGGAACACTGTAACAGGATCTCCAGAGAGGAGCACAAAATGGGCGCTTTGTGTCCGAGATTTGTCCAGACAAACCCAGATAAGGAAACCCAACAAGGGCGAGCCGAAGGAACTGCCTCTGCGACTTGAGCAAATAACCTTTAATCTAGGTCACGAAGCCAGATAGGGGCAGCGGCAGTAGCCTAACTACCAGTAATGGCACTGTTAGTGACGTGAGTGACAGAGATAAAGAGAAGGTTAATGTGGTCACTCTCAATGTATCAATGATTAGCCATAGCAAAAAAGCCAGGTTTTTTTTCACTTCCAGCATTATTTTTGGGGGGGTTCTGGGGATCTGGGTTCGATCCCTCACGCAGTTGTACCTGCCGAAGTTCAAATTCAAATGAAGTGCTTCTGTAACTGAGGCTCTTTTTAGGAACAAAAATATAACACCTCCTCCACAATTTATCTGTCGAAGGCCTGAACCTTCCTGACACGAATGAACGAGCGCCGCTTAGTTGATTCCACGCTCTGCGGCAAGGCACTGATTGCAGCGGTGGCCCAAAGGAGCCCAATTCTCATGGCAGTCATAACAAGAACCATACACCCCCCCCCCTATAACTGTGGCCGGCCCAGGGGCTGTGTGTCTGTCTCCCCCGGCCCACGTCTCCCTGCACCTCCCTAAACGCTCGATGGGGGGACAGGACGAGATGACTACACGGACCATATGTGTCGGCAGACCACAAAATGCTGAAGCCATTACTTGGCCCACTCTACTGAAATTGAAAGCAGGAGCCAACAGCAGCAGCAGCAGCAGCAGCAGCAGCAATAGCTAGTTTTGGCTGAGTTTGGGGGCAGTGTTAGGAAAGCCCAGTCAGATGGTAGTGCTCAAGCTGACTTGTTGACGGCAGCAAGCAGCAGACGGGTGATGTCTTGTTGTCATAGGGCCAGCTCCTCCCCCTCACGACCTCTTGGTGGTGACACTTGTCTCTCGCTCTTTGTTTTAAGTTTGGGAGCGTGTGTGTGCAAGTGTGCGTGTGTGTGTGCATGTTCCTAAAGTGTAATTATTGAATGCCTCAGACTACAGATCCCCACCAATACTGTCTTTTTGGATGTGGTATTGATTTCAATTGGGGAGCAAAAGTAATTTAATTATATCTTCTTTTATGAAGAATGCACATGTCATTCAAAGTATTTTCTTAGGATTCTTAGGATTGGATAATTTTGCGTACTAGTACTGCGCTGAAGCCTGAACTGTACCAAGCCCATATGAGTGTATTTCTTCCCAGTAAATCCAACTACAAATGGAGGCTTACCACATGTGAGATTGCATTTCATGTGCTGAAAACATGCATTTAGGCAACATTGTTGATACATTTCTCATGTTCATATTATATTCACGATGAAGCATTTGGTCAACCACCATGTCATTGTAAGCTGCAGCGGTACTCTTGCTCTTGGCGTTTGAAAAGGCACAATACAAACAGTATCCTTTTAGCGTTAGTTAGCTGCCCCCAGAATTCAGCTTTCCTCAAATCTTCCTACTGCAGTATGTCTTGCAGGAACCGCATGCATCTAATGCATTAGTTCAGGGTATTGTGTTACATACAGCATACTTCATGCATTGTGATTGTTGCCCATTTTTGTGAGAGTCTACCATGATTTGATTTTGTCCAACAAAAGAAAATTTCGCCAAGTTTTGTTTTTGTGGAACAACTTTTTTATCATGTTAAATGTTTACAGGTAAACGGGAGTTATTCTAGGCAACTTGATTTTACCGTTGTTATTGTATTGCACAAAAGGACGGTTTGAAACATCATAGTTACAGGGTGTGTGTATGTGTGTGTGTGCATGCTTGAACGCAAACAGGTTTTTGTTATGTGTGTTTGTCTGTGCTGTGTGAATCTGCATGTATCTATGAGTATGTGTTTTTTTTTTCTATTCTCTACTTGATTACTTTCAGTTGAGTTATGGCTTTCTTACTCAACTAGGTCTATCTGGTGCTGCTGGTTTTAGGTATCATCTCAAGGCACTTTCCTGTAAAAGGGAACATTTACTGGCAACATATTCCCTTCACTTCCTCGTTGACACCTTTTTAAATCATAACCCCAAAAAGCATGGGATCCCATTCTGTAGCATTTGGTGTTTTGTAATCTATTTATTTATATATTTACTTACTTATGTTGGAGGGCGGGTGTTCATAGGATAAGGGGGCATGGCGCAGACTTATCTCCAAGCGCGCGTCTGTCATCTGCTGCTGCAGACAGAGTGCTCTTTCATTCGCTCCCCTGAAAGAGGGTTCACAGAGATTTAAGGGCCAGCATTGTTTGTGCTCTGCGATGCTTAATCACTTTTGATTGGGCACCATATTAAAACTTGGGCTCTGGACGGGAGAGAGGCTCTGCGACTGAAAGGAGTACCGTCCCCCACAAGAAGGGGCGGTGTTGCCTCACTGGGTGGATGATGTGGGGGGGAAAAGACACACTGACAAACTTATTCCAACTGAAAATATTTAAATGTTTTATGTTTTATGTAGGGAAAGATGAGGGTGAATGTCCACAGCAGAGTGGTAGCTTACACCTAAGTTTCAAAGAGTACTACTTGCATGGGACTTAATGATTTTGTTTATTTTTAATAAAAACTGCCTCAATGGGATCCATACATCATTCAAACAGTCAAGTGTTTTTTTTTCTTCCCCTGGCTGAAAAAACACACCGTATACTGGAAAAACACGGCATATAGGCTTAGAGGTTCTGCAGCTTTGCCTCCAGTGTCTTATCTTTCCTTGAGCTAAAGGGGTAAGATGGCGGCTTATCCCTAAAGCACTTCACTTTCCCACACCCCCGCCCCCCCTGCACTCCATTTCACTGCAGCACTGATTACACATAGTGTTTACATATTCCATAGAGCACTGTGACAGAGATAAACCTCTCCTGATGCTTATCCCCTGGCCACAATGTGGAAACCACTAAGATATAATGTAAACCAAACGTCGCAGCTGCCCTTTCATGTCTCAAGTGCCAGTTCTGTGCGCTCAGCTAGAATTTTGAGAGCTTGGCTTTAGGTGGCATCGGTTAAATTGAAGTTTAAACCGTCATACTTTTTCTTCTTTTAATGACATTTGTGAAGTTCCTTTCAGAAGTGTATTTTCGTAATGTAGAAATACTAATGTGGAGGGAGCATCGGTTCAAAAGTACACTCCGGATTTGGATGTTTGCTGAAAGAAAACACATTGCAGTGTGCATTTTATATCTTTGAACCAGCTAGTCTGCACATCCCAGCTCCTCTCTCTTGATAATTTTAATTGATTGTGGAAACTTTGAGTAGTTTGCTTTGCTGAAGAAGAGTGCTTGACATACATAGCTTGGAGTTTTGGGAACGAACATTTGCGGCAAGGGATAGGCATTTGATATGAAATGTGATTAATGATCCACACACATCAGCGAATGAGGGGAGTGTTCCCCATAAAGTAGGTTGTGGGATTATACAGAGGGCTGCACTCGGAGGGCTTCTTGGCATTAATTGGCCTGTCTCTCCTGTGGCTCCGTGCATGCTGTCACTCTCCTCAGCACACTGTGGTTTGTGCATGTTGTCACTCTTGAGGTCCTTCGCAGTAAATGTGTCACGGGGAAATAGCACCGGCCTAAAAATACCCTTGCATGTGTATTTCCCATCGCCTCACATTTGGATCGCTGAGTGTCTCGGGTCGTTCAAGACCCCGCGACACAGCCCCCGCAGCTGGGAATGAAATTCAACTGCTGAAATCATCAAGGCACTGAACTGTTTTGAGGAATGTTCCCCAGCAGCAACACTGCGTCCCGTTCCTCTCGCTGAGAAGATGAATTCGAGAACCTGCACCTTCTGCCATTCAGTTTAAACATTTGTAAATAGTTCTTCATTGAGTTGAACATATTCCACTAACATTCAAGCACTCCGGGGGCTTATGTTTGGAGTCGGTCCATAGGCTCCTCCAGTCGCGTAGCACCTGCACCACACCCAAGTTTTATGAAGTGCTGATGAGAATGAATGCTTGCCACAGGGCTACTGTTCAGTGTACATAACCTGCTATCAGGACACACACACATACACAGACACACAATTCTCTATACAGTTAAGCTTGCAGGACAGACTGTACCGCAGCTGCCAAGGTTAACTAAGGGAAATGAGGTTGTAATCTTCATTAGCTAAAAGTGTTCCGTCAAGTCAAGCCGGTTTGTAATGTACCTCAGATCCCCTTTGCTGGAACAGCTCCATACTGTGCATACTCTACAATCAGTTTGACATAGCGTCACATGCCTTAACTTCATTAATTTAACAATACATGTGTATTGTATCACCTTGCCCATAGAGCAGAGAGAGCCAGACAGAAGAAATTTGTTTTCTCTCTATGCTGTATAGGATTCAAGTTGGCCCAATAAATCTAAAACTAATCCACCAAGTGCGAGCTCATCCCTCTTAATTTGTTTGCGCGCTTTACGTCCATGAAGATGTTCTCCAGTGACATCTAAGCCATCACGTTGACAACCCCAAGTGGCTTCTAATACTCAGACTGATTCTCTTCTATAGCTCCTTTGATGCTCCCTTTATTATGTTTGATGGGCTATTTTTTTTTCCTCATCTTGTTTACCAAAGAGGCCCGATAAGGCCTTCAGCGAGCGAGCTGAACTTGCAGTCTGGTGCTTGGCCACTTGGGCAAAGCTGAGGCCTACTTTAATCAAGACATTAGAATGACCCACTTCATCTTATGCTAATTTGTTTTTGGAAATTTAGCTGGGATTGACTGTGAAGAAATGTTTTTGGTCCCTTTTAATAAGCTTATATCAAAGTAATATCTGTGCATTGAAGTATGTAGACATAATTCCACTGTGGCTTTTTTTTGTTACATACTGCAGAACCCTATTTTCCATACAGTATGTGATGGCATTGGATTACTTGGATTACTTTGCTTGGCTGTTTTTAAGAAAGCAGGCCTAATCTGTTGTAAAGCAGAGAAGTGGTCCTTTTACGAGGTGCTAATGGACTGCTAATTCTTGGGGAAAGGCAGAGTGACCAATTCATTCAGCTGAGTGTTTACTACCTATTGCCCTTTGACCCCTGTCTGTCAGGGTGAACTCACATGCAAGTGGTTGTTCCAGCATGAGCACTTCGTTTACATTACTGCACTTTTTTGTTGCTTTTACAATCCCGAATACCATATACTGTCACATATACAGTTATTGTGCATTGCAGTGATTTATGTTGGTAAAACTCTTATCTTTAACATCTGTCCAGATTGGTTCACATTATTTTCTTAAGCTTTGTCATGACACTAACAGTTCTGTGTTGACGTATCACAACAAAAGCTTGTGTGTCCCAACTAACCATATCATTCAATTAGCTAATAGCCTGTCCACCCTTGTTTCCAGCAAGCCCCTGCAGATGTATTTACTAGACCCTGTTGTCTTTATGGTTTCCTCTGGCAAAACGTGCGTAAATAGCGGCGGATAAAACGAGAGGTGATTTAGTGGCCTCGTCACAATGCGCCCGGCTCTGGCGGCCGCTTCCTACCTTTGTGTGCTCGAGGGCTCAGGGGTGCGGCAGCGGATACATGGCCCGGGTCCCGGCGGGCTCCAAAGAGGGAAGGAAACCTGGTGTCAAAGGCGATCGCTTGCTGCTCCTGTTATCTGAGCAAGAGACACTCACAGTAAGACTCAGTGACACTCACAGATTTTCCATACTACGTGTGTGGTTGAGGACAAGAATAACAGTTTAAAATGTTATCACAATTATTTTTTTAATTATTTCAGTTGGTTTAATGCATAAGCATTTACACAAAACTGAAACTACAGCGTTTCCCAAAGTGGAAGCAGTAAAAAATGGCGTCCAGTGGAAACCGTGTTGCGTGTGGATTGGTGCTGCATGGTTTCTTTCTCCTACTCCTCTCTGCACAGGCCTCTCCTGTAACCTTGAGAGAAGCCCGCGCAGGCCCCAAGTTCAACGAGTGCATGAGGCATATTTTCGCTGAGCGTGCTTGGACCGCCCCACTAAACCCCCCGACCCCCCCCCCACCCCCACCCCCCCCTCCCCTCCCCTCCACACCATACATACAGCTTTTTTTCCCTCCTCCTAAAGAGGACTCCCTGTAGGCCTTGCCTTTCACAGCGCCTGCAAAGGAAATACATTATGTGTAAAAAGAATTCCATATGGTGTCATACGATCTGTGTAATTCTCTCTCAATTGATAAAAAAAAAAGTCACCTTCCATGCACAGTTCTGTTCTTTGTGAAAGGTACTCGTTTCTTGTAAGTATTTCCCTGTTACATTGTAGACTATTGTTTTTTTTCCAACCAGTTACAAACAGTTTTTTCTAGATGTTTGTTACAGATATGATGAATCATTCTGTAAATGATTTTGGGGGTTTCTCCTAAGGGCACAACTGATCTTACACTTGATGTTAATGCTTTTATTAATTCAAAAAATGACTGAGAATAAGAAATAGATTCAGCCCAACAGGATAGACCTTTTAAGTTGATAATACTCATTACTTTCTTCTTTCCTGATAGATATCTGGAAGACAGTTGTAGATGTTTAGTTATGCGGAGCTGTGGCTGACATCAGCTACTGTAGCTTACAGTGAGGCCTCCTGCCTTGGCTGCGGGTGAGAGTCTGTGGCAGTCCTACGGGTAGGCTGTTCCAGGTAAACCCTGCCAAGTTCAAGTGGCTTGGACCAAACCCCGCACCGCAAATGGGAAGTGTTTCTGCAGGGCTGCCAACCAGCGAGGGTTGTGACTGCAACAAGCCTGCCATCAGTGTCAGCAAAGAGATAGTGTTTTCTCTGCGCAGATTCAAGCAGGCCCTCAGGAAAAAAAAAGGTTAGGCCGAGGGTTGAGGCAAGGAGATGTATATGTGGATGCTTGCCAGGAGGGGGATTATAGTGTCTGCTCCAGTGGTGGCCCTTTGATATTCCTCCCAGTTCCCATGATGCAACACTGTGGCTAGTTCCAGTCTAGATTACGTTTTTATGGCCTCTGGAAAGAAGCCACACAAAACGCAAGGCAAGTATAATATACTATGACCAAGATCCTTAAACGTTTTCAGGTTGAACAGTGTATGATTGGGCAGATATATTATTTTGATAGGCATATTTGTGTTTTTCTTGGTTCTTACTTTTGCAGAAACTAATACAGACCAAATAAATGTGCTTACTTTGATGGATAACCTGATGATAGAAAATCTTTGTAACAATTCCAATACTCTATTTTTATGTTGGTTGGTTGTTAAAAAATGTCACCAACATGAAACACTTAGGGAGGGCTGTGAGGGTGAGAGAACAGAGTCAAATATAATTTTTTAGGGCAGGGGAGTTGGGGAGTTTGGAGGTCCCCAGATGATGGAAAAACCCTGGAGGCAGAAATAATCAATGCATTTGATGGTAGCATAATATGACTTTTTACATTTGATTGCCTGGGAGGCATGGTGCGCTCTACCTAAGAGCATAAGAGAGATAAAATGGAAAATCTGTGTGTGTCTGTGAGTGTGTGAGTGAGTGCACGTGTACAGTGTATTTTTGTGCTGCGTGCAGCTTGTCCTAATATCAGTGTGCGGGGGGGCAGTTGTGATGAACGAGGGAATCAAGTCACACTCAAAGCTCAGAATGCAAACAGGGGCCACTTTTTCTACGCGGCGCTAGTTCTCTGCTCCCCGCTCAGCGGCCGACCCTGCCAGAAACATGCCCCCATGAAACATAAACAGAACGGCCCCGCTTGCCCTGCAGTGTTTACCTTCCTGAGCCGAACCCGGGGGAGAACTGTCTCTGGCGTGCCCCCAACCAACTACCTCTCTCCTCCTCCTCTTCCCCCTCCGCCCATTCGCCCATTCCAGCATTTACCCCAACCCTGTCCCCCCCCCCACACACACACACCCCCGATCTCAGTCAGTGAGTGAACTTTTGGCATCCCAGATAAAGTGAAAACGACATGCTTGGATGAGTGGAAAGCAAGGCTCTGGGAGCTGGCTGTGAGGCGGGTGTAAAGGCCCCTGCGGTGTGGACCCGAGTGGACAAATCCTAGCGAGTTGAGGAAGTGGAGGAAAGAGTGCTGGGAGGGGTAGATGAGTTGCTGGGGGGCGGGTGGGCGGGCGGGCACATGGAATAGCGGCAAAAGGGGAATTCCTGTTCCTGAACGGGAAAGTGATGGAAAAAGTGACTGCAAGATCCTGCTCATGCCGTTCCATGTCAAAACAGCCAAACGCTGCCGTCATCCGTGCGAATATTTCAAGAGATTATCATTGGGGAGCCGCGTGGGAAAGGCTGAAGCGGCGTTGTGAGGACAGCCCGACTTAAACTCGCTTTAACAGAAAGCCTTACTTTCTTAACTTTATCAGAGCAAGACACACTATTCAAGGTACCTGCAAACAAACAAACAAAAAGCTGCCGGGTTAGACCTGATGACAGATGCCTTTGTTCTTTCATATCATCCTAGCATTTTGGCAACAACCCAGAAATCATCTACAAACAAAGGCCCTTCACATTCTCGTCCTAAATAGCGAGGGAGGACCAGGCTTGCCATGCCTGAGGATACTGCCTGCTTGCATGCCTGCTGTACACCTTTGTTTTACTCAGCGCGTACAATGTGACCACATTTTTCGATGTAGATATGATCTGTAATATCACAGCATTCAACACAGGGCATTTGAGAGCTAACATATCAGAATCTAAATTCCAGTATCTACTGCATACCGATATATCTCCAAAACGTGAGAATCTGTTGATGTAATGTGTTGTAGTTCTGTCCATGTGACAACACAGCGTGGCCTCGGCTCTGAATGCCAGGCTTTGTGTAACATTGTTTATGACTTTCAAACAACAGAATCTGAAATTAATTTAGCGGCTCCTCTCTCCCGACTGTAAACTGGCGCTGTGCAGCCAAACCACATGTTGTTATTGCTGCAGTGGCAGAGGGGGCTGCCCCAGCAGGCCTTAGGAGCACAGGGCGGATTTGCTCTCTGTTTTTTGCCAGGAATGTGGAACACAGCTCTCTCTCTCTCTCTCTCTCTCTCTCGCTCTGAATATCTCGCTTACTGTGCACTTAAATATGATTTATCTATCATATGCTTGTGGTATGGGAATGGGAATACTCTGTCAAACCTGAGAGATTATATTTGCATTTTGATCTTTACTAAAGCCAAGATGTTTTGATTTGGCATGATTACACGACGATTTGTTGTGTTAAGTGACAGGCCATTGACTTAAATAGAAATTTGTGTCTGTGTACGTGTGTGTTTGAATTGCGCATCTGGGACCCACAACCACAAAGAGCAAAGATGCTTTGCACCTCTACTGCGGTTTACTGCTGCCAGCTAGATATCTCCAGACAGTTGGTGGGTCCATGAGGAGTGGAGGAGCTCCACTGTCTCTGGATGACTGCCAACACTCTGACCTTGTGGCGGGCAAAGCTGCTGTCACTCCCCCTTGAGTTATGTGAGAACCTGTTTTATGATGCTGTTTTTTTTACCATTGCTCTGCATCTGACTACAGGTCACCAAATGAGCTCTTACCTGACGCAGTGCATCTGTAAGAAGCATCGCTCGCACCCACACTAGTAGACTAGCTAGGCTTTGTGAAATCGCTCCTAAATCGAACAAGGCTTTTTCATGTCCAACCATGCGTCAGCCTGTAGCCGCATGCTGTAATAACAAAGAAAGAACTCACGATTTGGCAACACCTCAGATTAATTGTTTTTTTTTCATAATTTCCCTTGTTGCCCTAAAAGCTGAAGCTTCGCTCCCTGGTCTTGTGCCAGTGGAGACACCCAAACCCCACTCCCCCAACACACCCCCTTGCCCCCGAGCCTCTATCCCCACGGCTGCTTTGATTCAGGCCGGCTCTGACTGGGGGCCTCCAAAAGCCCCGTCTCCAGGCTCATTAACAGGAAAGGAGGGGTTTTACTGGCCATGCGACAGGCAGCCGGCTTTTAAACCGCCGACATGCCGCTCCATTGGCCTACTGCCGCTGAACAAGCCACCACCTTAAAGAGTTTTAAATGTCTTACCTGAGGACGCATTGGGTTGGGAGCTGGGAGTGTATAAAGGCGTGGGCATTATTAGACTGTTTTGGCTTCCAGAGATAGATGGCTCTAGACAGGTCGGTATTTATGATGTACTCTCTCTGAATTGAAACCCACGGCCTGGAAATTGTCCTGACTCAGAGCTGCATTGTGCTGTCAAGCTTTTCAAGGTAAACCTTGGGCTACACCTTGCCAAAAGATACTGTCCTTGCACATGTGTTATACACGTAGTATGTAGTCCACTTGATGGATGTCGGATTAACTGATCAGGAGAAATGATGATGCAGCAGCATGGTGGCCTGGATAGTGAGGAAGAAAGCTATAGGACTGTGTTCTTTTGCACCTGCCGCTCCATTCCCTACTGGAGTTGTAATGGCAGAAATAAACTGGCTCGACATCTGTTGGCAATGTCAGTAGTCTGTTTTTATGCTTGTAATGACACATTAAACTCTGTGGTTGATTCCCCTCCTTCTCCACCCTATGTCCCGTTCCAAGGGAGCAGTGCCAGCAAAATCGTTTGAATGAGTGCGCGCTTTGTTTTCTTTGTCTGTTTTGGGCCAAGATCTGGTCTTAGATGTGGTGGCATTCTATGATCGGATAATTCCTTCCACGTCCCAATTAAGGTGTGTGTGTGTGTGTGTGTGTTTGTGTGCATTTACCGCTACTTGCTTGGCACGGCCCAGGGAGTGCAAACAGTGGCAATGGGTGGCAGGGATCCTCGGTGGCCTCTCGCCCAGCTGGAGGTGAGCCATTTTGCCCTGCGAGGGAGCACCCAGTTGCCCTGGCGCGGCCTGCTGCTCTCGCCAGTGGGAACTCCTCTTGGCTGAGCCTGCATCCAAGTTGAACCCTGACGCCGTCGTAAGCACTGACAATCACTGACACATCACTGGCACGGGCTTCACAGACACACAGCACAACACAGGCCGGAGTCAAAATTTAGTGTCTCTGCTACTGAAATTATACACTGTATTAATGCAAAGGGATCAAACAGTTGCTTTCATTTGTTTTCCATGTAAATATCAAAACTGGAAACCATCAATACTCCTACATCATAAAACAAGAGCTTGTTTTTCTGCTCGTTTTTTGCTCTTTTCATATTTCCGCAGGAGTTTGCAATTATTTTAAGCAAGTTTTACATATTTTCAAATTGATTTTCATCGGAAGTTGTAGTTTTCTAACACGCTTGGAATTTGCATGCAAATGACGGTGCTTTATTTGAACGTTTGCTTTTGGGTAACGCTATCAGGGTGTAAGCGTGGTTGGTGTGAGATAAAGATGTAGGTACCATTGCAAGTCCTAACTGGGCTTGCTTATCAGGGCAAACCAGAGCACCGTCAAGTACATTAATGGAACAAAAAAAGCTGTGAACTCGCTCAGACGCAAAGTCCACCAGCTGTGATTCAGAATTCAAGGAGCGCACTTCAGACGGCTTTTCGGAAAGGTACATTTGAAAACCGAACAATACGGACTTTCATAACCGGGTGTGCGTGTGAAAGTTGAAAGGAGGTTGGCTGTGTAACATTTGGGCAACTAAAATCAGTTAGCCTCGGTGGTATCACAACCAGGCTGTCCCTTAAACTATGATCTGTGGGCCAACTTGCCTCTCCTGGGAGAGCGGGGAATTTCCCAGACCCCCACCCCACCAGCCCCCCACCCCCAATCCCTCATCCCCTCTGTCCCCCCTCCCTCTGGACCAGTCGAGACGTGCAGGTTTGAACCCTCTCTCTCTGTGTTTCTGGCCTCCCATGCCCATTGCCACTCAAGCAGCAGGGGTCCGGTGCATTTGTCTCATAATTATCCGACTGGATGGGGGGGTTCTGAAGATGAAAGAGGCGAATCACAGAGCTCCTCTGTCAAAGGTCTGTCTGCCTGACTGGGGGGGTTTGGATCTATCTCCCTCGCCCGCTCCCTCGCTCCCTCTCACTGCATCCACTCCCCCCTCCACCACTACCCCAACACACACACACACACACAGACTTACTTTTCCTCAAGAGCTGCCTCCACGGAGCATAATCGCCGACAGTGAACGCTCGTGCACAGCCCCCCCCCCCGACCAGCCACCCCGCTGATTCATTCACAACTACAAAACTGCAAAAATACCCCCCACCCTCACATCCTGAAAGACTTCAGACTTTCTCCCTTTTTTTTTTCATCCCCTCTCATGCTCCGCCCACCAACCCATCGGCTGGCCGCCCACCTCACCTCCTTGCCCCCCCCCACCCTCCTCCCCTCTTTTCTCCTCTCCTCCTCCCCCCCTCCGCCCCCCACCTTTCTCCTTCTTCTCCTCTTAACTACTGGCTAGGAGTTAATGGACTGTTTTGGCTAGTCTCCAGACGGTGAGTGTCACCTCATTAGCCTATAGCGGCTAGCTCCCAGACTGCTCCTTGTGTATGTGTGTGTGTGCGTGTGTGTGTGTGTGTGTGTGTGTGTGTAGGAGGAGGACTACAACGACGGAATGTCATTGGTCTGTCCGCCCCCCCACTCCACTCCACCCCCTACCCCCCTCCCTCTCCCCTTCCCACCACTACAATGAATGAGAAAACACGCATGCATAATTAAATCTATAGTCTCGTCCTCTACCCACCCTCCCTTCCCTCCTTCCTCCATGGCCATGCATTTAAAAAAAAAAAACGTCCCCGCTTGGAAGTTTGCCACCATGGAAAAAAAAAGCGGTGTCTTCGAACCGGAGAGATGTGGCCAACCTTCCACCCACGCAGGGACCTATTCTTTTTTACCTCGGCCCGCCGAATGGCAGGGTGGCAACAGCGGGCGAATGTAAATGCCACCCGGTCCTGCCAGTCAATTATGCTGCAACAAAGCTAATTGTTTGTTTGGTGCATACCAAAAAGATACCACGGCTCGCCGTTGATGGGCCCATTGTTTCAACGCAGATGCGAAGTTCTTTTTTCTCACAGACCAGACCTGACGCTGTTTACGCATGTGAATGATGAGACACTTTCAGAAGCCAGTTAAACTTTTTTTTTATTGTTGCAAGTGTAGATAATAAAGATGATCATACATGGATAGATCTCGGTACAACATTAGACGCAATGGACGTCGCCCGATGTCATGTAAGAGATGAGGAGTTTGGCATAGTACAGCTATTAAAGAGGAGAGAGACAGGAATAGAGAGAAAAAGAAAGAGGTAGAAAAAGAGGAAAAAAAGGGAAAAAGAAGAAAAAAAAGGAGAGGAAAGGCTACATTGTGAGAAAAGGACAAACAGAGAGAGAGAGAGAGAGAGAGAGGGAGGAGGTGGAAACATTAAGTGGGGCGCAGTGTGCCGACTGGAGGCCAGCCTGCTCATTTTTCATGGGACAGATGAGCCACTGTGTCGCGTTGTGTTGTGTTGTTGTCTGCAGCCCAGCCGCTGACCGCATAGCACATGTACAGCACAGATCAGCTCTCCGCAGGACGCTGGGTGTGTGTGCCCCTGTGTGTGCGTGCACGCATGTCATTGTGTGTGAATTAAATGCGTGTGTGTGTGTGAACGTGAAGTACGACTACATGTATACATTTTGTCAAAGTCGAGATCGGGCCAGCGTGTATTTGCATGCGAGCGTTTGGGGTTAAGTGCTTTTGTGTGTACGTGCTTATGTGTGTACATGTGCATACGACGTGTTTATGTGCATGTGTGCAGGTTGTGTGTGAGCTTGTGCGCATGCCCAGGTGTGTGTGTGTGTGTGTGTGTCGTGGACAGTGATATAGGGGTAAATTAAAAAGGTGGGTAAACACTAACCATCACCATAAGGCAAACAACCACAAATATAAACACAAACCCAATTATATTTTCAGCATTAATCTTTGTCTTTTTTTTACCTTAAAAGACCCTATACTCATATAATTTACATCCGTTTGATACTATGCACACAGATCTGTACTCTGAATTTATCTGAAAGATTTATGTCAGGTTTAAAAGCTGGGTAAACTTTATTCTGCAAATAAAAAGGTGGGTAAACTGAGTTTAGGTGGGTTAACCCTCCTCCACATCCCTGGTTGTGTGGCTATGCGTCCCTTTGTGCTTGCCAGGTTCTTCCTTCTCCTCTCCCGGGCCGGTGTGGCTAATGATCCGTCAGGCCATTCAGTCCCTTGTTCAAGGCCCACTCGCCACTGAATGCGCTCCCTCCCCGTCCACACTGTTTGGTGACCTCAATGAGGAGCCCGTTGTCCTCTCGGCTGCGCTAAAAAGCTCTCCTCTTTTCACCGCCGTGAGAGTTTACGGAGGAGAAGGCACAGAGACTCGGCAGAGAGAAAGAGGGCCTGCTCTTCACTGGCATTAGTATGCACCACTTAGAGACAAACACACACTGATACGTGCACGCGCGCACATACACACCGAAATGGCAACAGTCGTATGCATGCTCACGTACGGAGATGCACACGCGTACAGAGAGATACAAGTGAGCTGGGTCGCGCACGCTCAAACCCACGCACACACATTCACACACACGTACCACGTACACACACAAAATACAGATACACACACAGTGTGTGGCTTCTCATTGTTCTCGTCTGGGCTGCGATCCCACTTGATTCCATAAGTCTCAAAACCCTGACAGTCCTACTGTGTGTGTGTGTGTGTGTGTGTGTGTGTTCTCTCCCCTCCCGCTCTATTGAACAAGTCTGTGGTGTCTGTCTTGGAGAAAAGAAGGCAAAATGTCATTGTTCTCGCAGACGTTTCAACTTTGCCCCTCTCACTTTCTCTCTCTGCCTTTCTCTCTTTCGTCTGTGTGTGTGTATGTGTGTGTGTGTGTGTGTGTGTGTGTCACAGTAACTCATCTTACTGTACCTGCATTCCCAGTCAGAGGCAGACATTTGATAGGGTAACTGTCCGGATTACCAGGAGCTCCTTTAAGCCAATAAGAAATACTTGCCTTGTTCCAATTATGAGATAATCATTACAGTGTCACACAGTGTATAGGCACCGTTGGGGGAACATAGCAATAGCATTTGTCAAAGGGAATACTATACTATACCTGTCTGTGCAGGGGTATTACTGATAATAAATCCAACAATCAACCAAAAGAAGCTGTAATTTTTTTTAAGTAAGTTATATGTTTAATGTTTTGTTTAATAGGTTGGTTACAGTAGGCAAAATAAAACCTGGATGAGAGGAATTTGCTTTCTAGCCCCGGTGGAGAGGCCATGGTTGAAATATCGACTGTGACAGTTGGGTCACAGTTATGGTCGGGTTAGAGCGTAACCAAATTCTGGAGAAGAGGTAGACCAGGAAGTTTTTTTTGCATATCGATCTTTGCTGCGCTGCTCTGTGATAACTCATCTCCCCTGCAAAACAACGACACCCTAAGATGGCGTCCCGTTTGCATACAGCGTTTGTCTTTCTCTCACCCTCGGCGTCGATATCGCTCTCCTTTCGGCCAGGTCAGGTGCCAGCCCTTCGCAGAATGCCATGCACGAGTCCAGGGGGCTGAGATGCCAGGATTTGGGGGAAGGGGGGGGGTGGCATTGCCAGTTGGCAGGCTGGCACACAATGGCTGGCACGATAAGATCCTCCCTCTTCTCCGGGCAGATTTCCTCGCCCATATCTTTTGTTTGGCTTGTTTGGGTTGCGGCTCATCCTGATAAAGGCCACTTTGTTTAGACAACAAAGCGAGAGGGAGAGAGAAAGAGTGAGAGAAGAGAGAGAGAGTGAGAGAGAGAGAGAGACGGGGCAGTAAAAAGGCGAGGGGGGGAGCGCTAACACAGATGGAAACATTAAGAAAAAAGAAAAGCGAGAGAACAGCGCAAGAAAGGGAGATATATAAAAAAAAAAAGGTTCAGTAAGTTCGAAAAGATGTAGCATGCACTTTTCACCAGATAAGACGATATTGTCACGGATACAGTGAGTAGTAGATATGCACATAGGCGGGTATGAAAAGATACAATAGAGGACGGATACTGTTGCAGACACGGAGACAGCGATAGACAGATAGCGAGGAGAAGAAAGAGAGAGATTTGGAGGAGAAGAGAGCAGGTTCTGCCGACTTGCTGGAAGCCAGCCCATGTAGTGTGAGGTCATCGCCGAAGCCGTGAATGATAGAAACCAGGAGCAGAGGAGGACACGGGACACACACACACATACACACACACACATTACATGCCGGCACACATACAGTCACTTATGCATACTGTGAAGACTTGCATGACCCAGTACTACGCACACAAACACACACACACACACACACACACACACACACACAGACGCACTCCGGCTCTGCATTTCCAAGGAAGGGCAAACTCGAGTCTTTCCAGCACCACAGCCGAACAGCGCAGCGGGAAAGAAAAGGAGGAGGACACCGAACCGAAAGTGTGCTCGGCCACATCAAATATTTACTCAGGAGCAGCTGTATTGTCGAAACATTACGCATCAGAGCTGCTCCGTAATTAGGTCGATATTTTCTGCTCCCTCTCTCTCTCTCTCTCTCTCTCACACTCTGTCTTTCCCTACTTCTCCGGGAGTCCACCCCTCTGCACCTCTCCTCCACCCTCCCCTCCCCTCCGCTCCCCTCCCTTCCCCTCCTCGCCTCCCCGGGCTGCTGAAATGCGTCTTGGCTCGGGACCCATGCCTCTGGCAGCCAGAGTGCTATACATGTGCACAGAACCCCGCTCGGCATAAAATGGCTGCCAGACAGGCTTCTCCTCCTGAAATGTCGACAGCGGTATGCATCTGCAGAGTGCGCGTGTTGCGCGTGCGCAGCGTGTTTTTTGTGGAGGATATCTGTACGTGTCTGCGAGTGTTTGCGGGCTGGGACCGTGCGCCGCCACTGTAAAAAAGAAAGTTTCCCCAAACTATGTGGCTAATTTAATCCACACCGTGTGTTTGTGTGTGTGTGTGTCTGTGCATGTGTGTTCGCCAATTTAGTGGGAATGGAAGGGGTATCATGCCAAAAAATGAGAGGGTGGGTTAGAGGGAGAGAGTGTGTGTGAGTGTTTTAGCGATTATAAAATCCAGGCGAGTAACACACTAGGGCGTGGAGAAACCTCACAATAGCGCTGAGAAAGTTCCTTGCCGAGCCAGATTTCTGTTGCCATTACACCTAATTGCCCTAATCGTTAGAATGGTATGATAAGTATCCCACCGGATGAGAAGGTGTAGGAACTGGAGGACACATCCAAAATTCCCACAATCCCCCTTTTTTCTGTGCTTTCTTTGCTGAGTAACAGCAGATAATCTGATTCATACGTGGTACTTTTTTTCACTTCCTTCATAGACCAGTTTGTTTGTTTAAACAAGTGGCAGGGACGGAGGGTGCCAAGAAATGTTGTTTTTGGAAAAGGGCCGTGTGTGTGTCCGTGTGTGTTTATGTGTGTGTGTGTGGGGGTGTGTGTGTGGTGTCTGGCCCTATGATCGAGCCCTGCCAAGCTCCCAGGGCAGAGCCCAGCCTCCTCAACCGCAACTGTTTATTTACAGGTTACACTGCTGTTTATTTGAAGACTATCGGATTGGCCAGGCTTCTGCACGGGACACCTCTTGGATACAGATATGGAGCACCATGCTCTTAATACCCCGCTTCTTTAGTTTTCTCAACTATTTTCTGAACTGCCTTTTGACTTTTTTTTTATTAAAAACAATGCGTATTTATCTGCAGTCGTGCCCAACCTGTTTTAATCCACAATAATCTCCTTTGACCAGTCCAGAAATTAAAATTGAGGGTTTATTTAGACACCGGTTGTGTGACAAACCTGACTGGATCCTTACATGATACGTTGAATAATCGCTACACTCACGACTTGACAAACTTCCAAGCACCATTCGAAACAAAAATAATCACCCTGGAAGGGGAAGAAGCGAGAGGCTCCCATTCCGGGGTCAAAGGTCGAATGTAGTGCAAGAGGCGAGGTGTTCGCCAGCTCCGGAGCCCGACTCGCTCGCTCGCTCGCTCTCGGCTGAGGAGAAGGGCTCGGCAGATGCGCCATATGCCTGCATCCCACCTCGACTCATCCAGGTGGTCGCTCCTGGTGCTACGGCGGGGCCTCGTGCTGGAAGATGCTGCCTGGGATCTCTAATTGCCGCGACCATCTGCTCTTTTGTCACGGTTGCCTGTTCAGATCTCCCCCCCCAAAAAAGAAACACAACAAAAAAAAACCTCCCTGATCTGATCTGATCTAAACGTATCGGCGCACCTCTCCCACCTCCACCTCCTTGCTCCGTCTCCAAGCCAAAGCGTCCTTCTTTTCTCCCTTCGCCACCTTTCTCGGTGTATACCCCCCCCCCCCTCTCTCGCTCTTTCTCTCGCTCCATGCCTCTCCCTTTCTCTGCACCCCCCCACCAACCCCGCCCCACCCCACCCCTCGCCCATTCTCTCTCTCAGCAGTTCTCCGGGGAGAGAGCATAGAGTTGGCAGTTGTAACTAGACTGATGGATGACTCTGAAAGTGGCATGGGGGTGGGAGAAGACAGAGAGGCAAGGCCGCTGAGCTCCCCGCAATCACTTTATGGACATGTGCTGTGCCAGATCCACACAAACCTCCGTTCACCCACAAAAGCTGCTTAACAGAGTGCGCGTATGTGTGTATGTGGGTGTGTGTGTGTGTGTGTGTGTGCAGGGCAGTTAAAGGGACTCACTCCTCATTGGCGGAAGGCAATGGGAACCGTTCTGTTTTGCTGAGGCCAGACAATGACGTACGTGTGTTCAAGAGAGTGTACAACTTGCAATGTAATACTGATTTAAATATTAATAACTTTAAACAGCTCTGTATGCGCACGCTAGACAAGCTTGCCCATGAAGGTAGACCTTTTTAGAAACTGTACAAGTATATGAGGAAATATAAAAGTTGAAAGATTATTTTGAGACGTAATAGCGGAGATCCCCCCGAAAGCTGTAGGCCTATATTGTGAGAAAGCACAAGTCAAGACGATGTTTTTAGAAAGCAGAAGGTAGACCTACATTGTGAGAGACCACAAGTTTTGAGTTTTCAGGGCTAAGCATACTGAAAAAGGGGATTTTTTTCTGCTTAACGTATGGTGTTGTTCCCTCCCTACTTTGTCATTGTTGAGCTTCGGCCAAGAACATTCCGTTTTTGCAGTGCTGTTTAATAGTCAAATTTAGGAGAGGGGGAGCAAGAGAGAGAGAGAGAAAGAGAGGGAGAGAGACAGAGAGAGAGAACGAGAGAGGATAAATCTTTCAACTTTTTTCTTCTTTTCTCTTCCCCCACCCCCTCTTTCCCTCTCTCTCTCTCTCTCTCTCTCTCTCGCTCTCTCTCTCTCCGGTGCCTCTGAAACACAGCTCATGAGAGCTGCGGCAGGAAAAGGGGTGTTGTTGCAAGGCGAGGGTATCTGAGTTCACTGTCTCTCGCTCCTCGTCTCGGCTCTCCGCGTTAAAGGCGTAGATGATATCTCCCTGGTGTTCCTCGTCGGGCTCTCTCGGGGCACGTGGGGGCTCGGGCCAGCGTAAATCATTACGGGGGTCCGCTCAAACACAGCCGTTCACTGTTAGGCGATACGGCAGTGCAGCGCCGCTCCCCTCGTCTGCTCCATGTATGGTTGCGGGTCGAGTTGAGTCACTCGCTTGTGTGTACACGCACATACGCTCCGTTTTCCTCTCTTGTTCTCTCTCACACACTCGCACACAAAAACTCACTCATAGGGGGGCCGTTGCTAGACTTCGAGGAGCGTGTGTGTGCACGGATTGAAATCGGAGAATGATTTATACCTTTAATGTGGACTATTCACAACTTTTGGTGTTGTATGATGTTAAGGGAGAAAGGCTCCTGTGTCTGTCAGTGATCAAGCAGGGCAGGAACTGCTGAGGAATGACAGATTCCCCTCCCAGACAGGTTCAGAGGTAAAAGACGTCAATCCGGGCCCGCTCATACCAAAGCCTGCGCACCGTAGCCGGTGGAAAGAATTCCACTCGTGTTTCCTCGCAGTTCCCCACCCCTCCTGTCCTCCCTCCACGTTTTGTTACATGCTCGTACCTTGCACAGCAGGACCGAACACATTCTGTAAACCCCCCCCTACACACACCGACTCCCCCAGCCCCTTTGAAAAATTACCCAGAGGTCCATCGGTAAAAACTTTTAGGCTATCTTGTGTCCGACACAGAGCTTTTTCTTAGGTTAGCCTTCCCATTAGTTCAAACACAGATCTGTCTTGGTTAATGTAAGTATGCTCTCCTTTGCTGCTAGATGAGGAAAAACATTTGGCACTCAAGAATGAAATTTGTGGGTCCTGGAATGGATTTTCTTCATGTGTTCCTGGGGATAAGAGGCTTGCCAGAAGTTATTACTTTATTTGAAGTCAGCAGTGACTTTAACCCTAACCCTAAGGAATTTGCATTATGCCAAAGGCGTGAGACAAACACCGTATGGCACTAGGCATCGCAACCTGACTTTAACTTTAACACAAGACTAGGGTGGTTAATAGTAGAAACGCTGCACAGATAGCAAATAAATGCTTGTAAATAAAGTAAACTATGAACATCACACAGTTGTCATTCAGTACACACACTTTAATATCTGATTTACTGAAATAAACTGCTGAAAATAACATATTGCTGTTGTTGGGTAAAACACTCATATCTCCAAAATGTCAACTTGTCAGGAACCAAGAAAACAGCTTTGTTCATATCAAATGGTCTTTGAAATGTTTTCATAAGCCCAAGGATTGTAGAACTTTCTCATCCCGTAGAGGAACATGTATTTTCAATTTAAGCAAAAACATGAAAATCACCACAATTGGAGTTTTTCAAGGTTTTCACCCGACCATGACGACATGCTTGCTGAAAATAATCGATGTTGACAAGAATACAGTGTTTCAGTAAGATGTTATGTCCGTCAAAGTCTTCATGCTATCCTTACCCTGCTTCTTTCTCTCTAACCCCCCCGCCCTCTCTCTGTGTTTCTGTGTTTTCAGACTCGCAGCAGTCAGGAAGTCCCAGTAACAATGAGCCAGGCAAGAACCCTCCTCCAGGTATGTACAGTACCAGTCGTCCTCCCCTCCTGTCATCGCCCTATTGTTCCTCTACAACTCCCCACGGTACAGCGGCCTATGTACACCATATCCTCCCTAGTTCAGATAGTGTTGATCTGCCATGAACTCTGTGACTTGCGAGCGATGGGGCAATGCCTTCGCTGAAAAAAAAAAAACATTTGGTCAAATTAAAATCATAAGGTGTCCAGCTGCAGCTGATATTTTAAGTCAAGAATCCCAGTAACTATATCGTTCAAAAAAGGAATGGGGGTTCACTAAACATTGTAGTTAAACCAAATTGAGACACTTGCTGTAAAAGATAATAAAGACCAGGTCTCATTATTGGATGAGCTGCACTCTTCTGTATGACATCCACTGGCTGAGGCCGTAGTACTTTAGCTTTGCATAGGCCTGTAGAGGAATAAAATTTTATCAGATCATAAAAGTTGCATTGTCATTATCCCAGCGGCAACATCAAAGACATTTTGTTGTGAATAAAAAAACTGCCTGATTTGCAAAGACACTGAAGATCTGGAGTGAAAATTTTACAGCAGATTGCACCGTTGGCTGGTGTACTCAGTTTGTCTAGGCGAGCCAGCAAAGCGGCTGTCTGAGAATATCCTTTGACAGGCCCGTTGTTCCCCTGGACTGACCTGCGCTGTGTCGTCACGATCCAGGAATGAAAATAGTTTGAGAAGCATAATTAGTTTTCTACCTCAAGAGCAGGTTCTGCTGATATGGGTGCCAAGGAAAACATGCTAGTGAGCCAATGACTCAGGCCTGGGAGGCCCTCAGCAGTGGCACAGTTCCCCGCGAAAGCCGTTGGCTCACTGGAGGCATTACGCTTTGTAGGTGCCAATCGAGCCTCCCTCCGCCCGCCTATCTTTCTGGCACAGCCCGAGTGCCCTTGGCATGGCATCAAAGCCAAGCCAGAGTCACTTGGGTGTCAATAACTTGTCTGGCTGTTTTACTTGACTGACGGCCTCTGATTAGGGTTGTTGAATCCTGGGCTGGTCATTTTGTAATGTATACAGTATGCTCCAAAGGCTTCAGCACTGCAAAAAATGTCCATCTTAACAGGTTATTCAGTCTGGTGTGTGATGTGGCAATAGGTGAGATAATCTCAGCAGTTGACAATGCAGTTTTATCGGTTTGGAGAATTCTCTTGAAACAAATGACAATACCTTGAAATAAGGCAGATGACCCCCCTAGTATAAAAATAACATCACTTGACTTGATTTAAAAATTTTGAAGTCTTGAAACAAGTTGATTTACACTGGAAAAAAGTGAAATAATCTCACAACTTTGGCGATGGGTCTAGGGTTACTTTCACTTGTTTTCAGAAGAATACGATTTTAAGACTCAATACTAGACTAAACGACTGAGATGGATATTTCTTGCAGTGAAGGCTAAGCACAGCAGAACAATGTCAATATTGACAGTAATTATGTTTTACTTATGTATTTGATCAAATAGCCAGCGCCTGTGGCTTAGCAAGCTAAGGCTCATTCCTTGTACTCAACATTGGGAGTTTGAAGTCTTTGCTGCATGTCAGTCCCTCCTTGTCATCCACCTGTCCTGTCACTCTTCACCATACTGTACAGAATGGTCCTATGCTCCGAGCTTTAAGTGCAAATTTGAGGGTATTTTCAGCCCCATCAGATCAGGCCTTTTTTATACATCACCCCCTCCTTTCATTGTCATTCAAGTTCATTTAGAGTCAAGTGTAGGCCACACATGAATTCTCATGGAAATACGTTGAAATGAAAAACAGCTAGGAGGAGCACCAGAATCCAGATTTCAGGATTCTGGCTATGGGTTAAAGACGTAGTTATTGTCCATTTCAATGTTTCACTACAAACCAAAAATGAATACTTTACTGAATACAATCTTACACATACTTGTGGTAACTGGTAATGGGAGGAAAATGGACTCTCACGGCTGTAATTCTTCTTCAGTGTTCATCCAAAATAGCTCAAAATATGATTGCATAATTTCTTCTCATGATTGTCCATGTGTCAGCAGGTTACTTGGAAGACAGCTTCATTAAATCAGGAGTCTTCAGTGTTGCAGAGCTGGTGCGAGTGTCCAGAAGTGAGTACATCATTGACGTCTTCTTATGTTTTGCACTAACCAGTCCTCATATTTGTTCAAAGGCAGGCGAATGCATTTAGGTGTCACGCAGCAGGTTTGTTCATATCCATGGACATGTACACAGAAACATCTAATTCTGCAAACAGCAACTTGTAAGCGCGCATTGTGTTTGTGTGTGCATTTACACGACTATCACAAAAACAATGTCTGTACTAAAAAAATCACAATTATTGCAGCTTCTACTGAATCCCAGCCTTGGTAGATTCACTCAAATCCTCTGTACAGTTGCAGTGTGGTAAATCCTGTTTGGCCAGTCTGCTTCACAAGAACAGAACACTTGACTGTACACCGGTGTGTATGAGTGTGTGTGTTTGTATAGACATGCAGGCCCTCCGCAAAGCCGTTTTTTCAGGAAACTGAGGACAGCGACGCCCCGAGGCGTTACTTACCTGTACTGCCTCTGAGCCTCTGCTATAGCCTGGGACAAAGAAACCAGTCACCTACAACAACCTCTGCTTCTCAGGAAAAATACCAGCGCTATTTCTAATGCAAAACACTCATACCTGCCCTTCCTTTAGAATTCAACATGTATTTTCAGTCTGTTGTCGACCAGTCAGTCCTGGTCCTGTGGTAAGACTGGGTGGTCTGTAATTCCTATCCAGTGTTGACCTCAGCTGTGGTCAAGACCACCTTAGTCGAGTCCAAGTTAATCCCAAATCCAGATCCAGTCGACTTCGAGTCAAGACCGAGACCAGAGCAGATTAAGTCTAATTCAAGTCCAAGAAATAGGCAAAAACACTCCACCAACATAGGCAATAAACAGTGTGCTTGTCTCTCCAAAATGTGAAAGTAACGATTAAGGAGTTTCTTAAGATTTAACAGAAATGTAGATCTCACTCTGTCCTATACACTTCAACTTCCAACTAATCAATGCATAGAAGTTGGAGGCCCGTCATGCACACAGGTTTCTACAGGTGAAATCCCTTAAATTGCTTGTATTACTGGGGAGAAAATATGCCAAACATCGATAAAATTACCTATTTTTATTATTTTTAGATATACGCAGAACAAAAATCAAGTCAACATCCAGTAATGGGCAAGACCAGTACAAGTCTAAGACATCAAAGAAGTATAAGTTAAAAAAGTTTAAAAAAAAACGAATCAGATTGTCAAACACTAGAATTAATTTGGCATTAGTCGTACATGAATCCTAATACACAGCTGTAAGACCTGAATGGAGCTACAGCTGGTATTGAATGCTGACCTGACCTGTTTCAAAGGGATTCTGATGTAGGACGATGGACCAGGTTGCCTTGACCGTCCCATACATCATGCTCTGAAAGGTAGAACCCATTCAGCGCCTTGCTCCGAAGACTCCTGTTAAATATCCTTTGAAATATTTTGTTTTTGTTTAGTTTTTAATTTGCCCCCTGACCAGATGGCCGCCGCGACGGCGTGTTTGCTCTCATGCGGCCGAGCCCGGTTTCAGCAAGGCCGACTGAAGTCAAATTGGAATTTTAAAAAGGTCGACGGACGCACAGGAATTGTCACTCACTCAGCCGGTCACTCCCCGGGTAGATTTCTGAGCAGCCGCTTGTCCGTCAACGCATTTCTCTCTCTGCTCTCCGGGCTGTTGAGACATTCTTTGAAGTCCATCAAAGGGAGCTCCGGAGTTCAAGGCTGACTTGCGATCCAGCCTGTCGACGAGGACACTCATTAATGGAACACAGGAGCCTAGACTGGACTTGTAAAAATATTTTTCTAGTATGCCTAGGCAAATTAAACTGTTGAGCAAAATTTGTGAAGATACAGTACATACTTTGTAATCCCCTCATAAGATAAGATAATAGTTGCTCCGTTGTGAATTGCACAGCGGATCGCACAAACTGCTGGGAAAAACACTGCGAGGCAAACGACTGTATTTTTTGCAGCATCATTGTTTCCCCTCATTGTTTTTTTTTTTCAACTTAGAAGTCAAAGCCCAGACTATTAAATGAGATGATTGGCAGGGCAACCAAGTGGCATCACAAATATCGTGCCTTGCCAACAAGAGAGAGAGAGAGACAGAAAGAGAGAAACCAACAGAGAGAGATGGTTGGGGGTATCCTCGGCCATGAATGAAAAAAAACAACAACAATGGTGGCGTATTGAGCGTCCGCGGGCCGGATGCATTCCTCCACAGACGGCGTGGTATGGGTAGGGGCCTTGCCAGCGCTGCAGTGGGCTGCCAGGGCGGAGGCTGGCGGAGGGATCGTGCCAGTGGTGAACCTCAGACCACAACAGACGGCGCCACACACTCCAGCCTCTCATCGACTCCAAACCAACCAACCGCCCAGGCTGCAGGCTGTCTTCACAGGCCACACATTGGAGAGAGAGACAGAGAGAGAGAGAGAGAGAGAGAGAGAGACAAAGAGAGAGAGTGAGAGGGAGGAAGATGGGTGGTGGATTGCTTTTGTTCTGTAAACATTGGCCCATCCTCCCTTGAAACAATATCCCTCACCTTGACCGCAGTGAGAAAAAGAACACCTTTTCCACCGTAAATCACTATGTAGGGAAACGGTGCAGTGCTTTACAGAACCGAGGAGCAGCCAAGAAAATGTTGTGGATTCAGTATAATGTTCACTGAGATTTACTCAAGGTGCAGAGATCATGCGTAAAATGTTGCCAAGTGGATATTTTTCCATGGCAGAGGGCATAAAGTGTAGTGTGATTCTTAATCCGCACAAACCTAAAGTGAAAAAGGCAGAACAAATTATTTGTACTTCTATTTCTCCCATCTCCTATTTCTCCTACATAGAATCTTTTTGGTACATATTTTGATGCATACAAATTATTCCATCTCACACCAAAAGGCACCAAATTAAAACCATTAAAATTGACAAGTAATACTCCCCTGTAATTACAGCCAAAGGCCTTCTTTTGGTGCTGCATAAAGCAATTGTTTTTCTTTTCAGAGTATAGTGTATATTTATTTAAAGTCAAAAGGAAACAGTGTTTCAGTGGTGTCTTGCTTCTGGAATTCAGCATATTTACAGTTGACAGGGAGGGATTTTTCAAAAGTGTTCAAAAGTTAAAAAATGCTGTGTGCATAATGTTGAGCATGTGCATTCTTCACAATTTAATAAATTCCAGGTGGGGATTGTTCAAAAATATGTGATGGTATTATTGGTTGGATTGAGGTAACCACAAAAAATATGGCATTTCCCAGGAAGTAAACAAATGTGATTTTGATCTAAAAATATGACGAAATAAAACATTTGTAATTTTTTCGTAATTTTTTGTTAAATAGATGTACGTTACAATATGGAGAATTAAGGTGAAAAAGTCATTCTTCATTTCATTGTGCCTTAAGATACAGTATCCAAACTGACAACACAGCTGATTTAGATTACGCTGAACACTTTCTGTGGTGACAACATCCAGTAACTGTCTGTGTTTGTTCCCCTCTCCTCCACAGTGCCCATCACCCAGGGCGCCGGGGTAAACTTCTCCATGGCCGACATGCCCAGCCAACCCTACTATCACGACCTGAACTCCAGCGTGGGGCTGCATCGCTCCCTCTCCTCCCCTCCCGGCAGGTCAGTGGAAGCTGCATCTCACTGTTAGAAACAGGATCGGACTCGTCAAAGTGAAAACATACTGCAGAACAGGCTTTTGGTCAAACCTCTCTTCTATTTTAACATTATAGCATCGTGTCCACATTCTTTTCTTTTTCTGACATGATTAACATAGAGTGATGTTTAGTATCTTTTTAATATTGTAGTTTAAATACAAGACTGGATGGGATTTTACCTTAAACTTCCTACCTCTTTTAATTGATAGAACATGTAGCATCAAACACAGATATTACACTGTGGATACTTTATTATTACCTTGTCTATATGATGCTGCCTTTTCCGGTCTAATACTGGGGACACACCACCATATTTAACTTAACTTCGAAAATATTTGATCATCACACTTAACGACTGGCTTTCTCAGATTTCTTTTCATCTTACCATCAAAGAGATGCACACACTTGACGATGATGTAACTTCTCATGCCACGCAACCTGCCAATCTCGTGAAAAACACAAGCCCTCGCACTACTATAACACACAACCAAAAGAAACATGGAGGTGGAACGACTTACTCCATATTCCAGTATTTTTTTCTTTCTCTCACACTCAGCTCTGATTGGCTATTGCTAGTCCCTGTTCAGATTTGTTATTTTGAACAATTATTTTTAGCCATTTTTGCCATTACTAGATAGTTTATTAGATGCAAAATAGTCTACATCCACTGTGACGGCCCTAAACAACTACAAAAACTTAAATTTAAAGACCTAAAAATCTTAAAGATCTTAAAAATTGTGATGATAAACTTCTCCTTCTCCACAGCAAAAGGCCCAAGACCGTCAACATGGAGGAGAACATGGAGACCAGCCCCACTGGACCCGACTTCTACTCCTCACCCAGCTCACCAGCCAGCAGTCGTGCAAACTGGCACGACAGAGACGGAGGTGATTTTTTCTTTTGTTTGTTTTACCGCCTTTATTTACCCAAGGAAGGTTTGCTGAGCATGGATGATCTTCCTCACCAACGCCCTGCTTCATATCCATACAGTTACACAAACATTCACAGCTGGGAACAGACCAGTATAACCATAGTCTTCTGCTGTTGGCTACTGTGCAGCTCAACTGCTTTAAGGGCATTTTAACAGAATTTAGTGAGGGATAGTAGAGCGTTGCTCATTTAAAGCCTTGAATTTTGGTTTAGAGGTTTAAACTGGTGACCTTTCTGTCACAATCCTGCCTCTCTAGCCTATGGGCTCGAATTTAATGTGTGTGTGTGTGTGCTTGTGTGTGGGAATTCACAAGTGCCTATTATGACCAAGGGTGCTCACACTCCAAATAGCAGCCTGAAGGATCGTAGCCACACATTTTTGTTATGCACAAGAGTTTCACCGGATGTGAATTGTCCCGTTCAAAATGAACACCTAGCATTGTTTTAACGGCAGCCGAATGCTCCTGAACTCTCCGCTCTGTAATAAACTGCTTCTGTCTGCCGCCACCCGCTGCAGTGCAGATGAACTCAAACTGCATCTGGTTTCTCGTCATGTGTTCTCTGAGCATGAACTCAGTCAACCCTCTTTAAATACATACCATGACATAGATGGCCCTCGGCATCCCCAGTCATATAAATATTTTAAACCCATTCTTCCAACTGTCTGAATGTAAATCTGTATTGCCTCACACCTGTTCCCTACGCAAATGAAGAATTAGATTCCCAAATGCCATGTATCCACTTTGAGAACAAACTGTTCAAAAGTGCAGATGCTGTGGTTCCTGAAAGTTAAATATTTGGTTTTAACATAGGTGATAACTTTAATTATATTCCATGCCATAAGTCATTTTGCAAGTGTACGTTTGAGGTTTTCAAACAGTGGATATCTCATTTTGGCATGAATCTCCTCATTTACATACAGCCACAACCCCTCATGATGTTTTTAAATTTCTATGAAGCGGGGGGGTCAGACCTGCAGGGCAGTCGTATCACACTATCTCTCATCAGGAAATCAGGCTATATATCTTGGCTGAACTTGAGAGAAACTCCCTATCAGTAGCGCTGTTATTTTTTGATCGTGTGCCACCACATCCTGCTCACGCATCAGCTTTTCAGTGCAGAAACTGGTTAGAAGGTAATTATAAAATAAAGCCCAAAGTATAAGCTCATACAACGGCTTATTGTATTTGAATATGAAAGGTGAGAGGTAGAGATGTACGTGTGTTTGAATAAGAAATGTGCGTGTCTGAAAGAAACAAGCGTGTTCTCTTGCGTGCTTGTGTGTGTGTGTGTGTGTAGGCGTGTCAGTAGCAGCGAGGGCAGGTGTAACGGCTTCTGTTTGAACTTGACTTAGATGAGTGCAGCAGGTCTCGCTGGAGCTGTCGGCCTCAACAGGTGGCCGGCCCGGTTGGCGGGCCAGCCTCGCGCCCCGTAAAACCCTGCCACTGACAGCGAGAGAGACGGGAAAGTGTGTGTGTGCGTTTGCGTGCGTGTGTGTCTGTCTGTAAGCGCGAGAGAAAGAGAGATCCTCACGGGACAGCTTGCATGTCTCATTACCTTGTCTCCTGGTGCAGAGCAGAGCCCGTCGCCCTTTTAATTAAAGCCTCGCTGTCCCGTGTTTCCGGATCATTCTCCCTCTCTGCTGACTTCTTTCCACACTCTGCCGCCCGCACACCCACTCCTCCAAGCCCCTGGATTTAACCAGCAGAGGCGGCTTGAAGCGTTTTGTCTGACTATAACACACAAAATGATCGGAGATAAAAATGTTCCTCCTTTCCTCAACAAGCCCTACTATGGTTTTAGCTTTTGTGTGAACTCTTGTGCCTCTCCTGGTGTCTTTTCTGAGAGTAAGCAGTCCTCTCCGCTTAGTATTTTTGCTGTATTGTAACAGAAGGAAGGCTGAGAGAGCGCTGGTGGGATTCAACCCCAGGCCAATGCGGGTACATGATGATTTCAGAGGCAGGGGGCCCCTAACCACCACACTGTCCCTGTGCACAAGGCCTGGGAGTATTGCTGTACTAAGACACTCCGGGTGAGGAGAAAGGGAAAGCAGTGGGTAGGAAACTCTCCAAAGAGAGCCATTATTCTGTTAGGAGAGAATAAAAGAGAAGTGGGGTGATATTAAACCCATATGAGGCCGCCCAAGTGCCAAGCGGTCATTTCTTGCACATGGTTGTCGTTCGACAAAACCTCACCATGTAGTCGAAGGAATTGTTTCAGTCTTGTATTTTGCCCTGGGAACATACTGTACACTTTATGAACTGAGTTTTTTTTTTCCATATATGATAGACTTGTATGTAGCACACAGTTAACATAATTTTTGCCTACACACACACACATTTATACCCATTTAATAAGGACCATATCAGGTAATGCAGAGATGAGATTTATGAGATTTACTTATTTTATTTTGCCAATGATAACAAATGTGACATATTGGCAAACTAACTTATAATTTTACAATTTGGACTTTTTTAACAATACTATGAAAAATGTTTAATTTCTTTCAATCTTCAAGTGTCATTTCCTGAGGCAGTCCAGTTCCAATTCTCTGAAAGATTTAAAAAGCAAAAGAGAGTCAAAGCTGAATGCCTCCACTGCGCAAAAAGATTTTCTATTTTTGATATATGATAACTGCTCAACGATGCAGTGATATCATTCTCCTCAGAGGTATTTCTTCCTCTGACAAAAAAAATATAAGCGCTTAAGCCTGCATCCTCTTGCAATCTCAGAGTGGGAAATCCCCCGGATTCCAGTCGCCTTTGTCCCCCTCTTCTCTGGAGATGAGTCATTTTTCCCGCCACTCAGGTGGATCCTTCCCTATTGTGGGAAAAGAGAAGGGCAGCTAATGATATGGAAATGCCCGAGCAACACGGCGTGTATACCTAATTTTCGGGAAAGCGATGGATGATTTGAAAGTTATACACACACAAAGACTCTGTGACAGACCGCAAAAGTACTTGATGAATGTTCATAGAAGAACCGCCACTAGACACGGACCATTGCCTCTCGCATCTATTTGTTATCACGTTCCCTTCAGACACTGTGTCTTACCATGGAAAATTGAAAACCACACAGCTGTGACAGTTGAACATTGCTCACAAAGTCTAGAGCAACAGTAATAAGCAACTTGTAAGAGTTTCTGCACATACTTTAGTTTACAGAACTAAACAAATTTTGTAAGCAAATTTCATGTCTCGCACTGAGCCTTAAAGAATTATCCGTTGAGAAATAGCTTGTCAGAAACTTTGTAAGGCAGATTTTACACAGTAATATTTGATTTAACATTACGTGACATTTTGAAACTCCTATTTGAGAGACAGGCTGCTTTACAACTGTGCATCAATTCAGTGGATTTAACTGTCTGCTCAGATGTGCCAGAAGCCCTTTTTGCACAGAACTAATGTCCAGTGATTTGTAATGATTGCGGAGATCGTCAGTGATTTAATCTCATGCGAATGTGCCACGTCTGTAATTTATAAGGTCAAATTTCCAGTGCAAACTATCTACTGTATTGTGGTGAGTTCCCCTGATAATACCAAACCCATATGAATTAAACTGGGTAATTTCAGCAGTAATTTGTTTTTAGAGGGTTGAATACTCAGCAAGGGACTGATGAACTTTCTGACTGTGTGTGTGTGTATATGTGTGTGTGTGTGTGTGTGTGTGTGTGTGTGCCTCCAGCAGACATGTCATCTCCCACCATGAAGAAGCCGGAGAAGCCGCTGTTCAGCCCCACCTCCCCACAAGACTCCTCACCACGACTCAGCACTTTCCCCCAGCACCACCACCCAGGCCTAACAGGTGTAGGACACAGTGGTGAGTTACTGGTCCAGGTCATTTTCTTCATAAACACGGTTGAGAATCTATTTTAATACCCAGTTTACCCTCAGGGGGGGATCAATGATCACTTTATCTTGTCTTTCTCTCACACACACACTCGACCCATATCTCTCTCTGGACTCTTCTCCCTTTTCTTGCAGTTATATCGACGAGGAGCCCACCTCCCCACTCGCCCCTGCAGTTCTCAGCCTCGGCCATCTTGCCCCCGGCCCCGTCACCCTACTTCTCGCACACCACCATCCGCTACCCGCCCCACCTCAACCCTGCTGATCCCCTCAAGAGCTACGTGCCGTCATACGACCCGTCCAGCCCGCAGAGCAGCCAGGTCAGTAGTTCAGCGGGTCGAGGAAATCAATATTTGACCAATCAGCCGGGGCAGTGCGCCGCAGATTAGAGGCCCGTTCGCATTTTTCAATAATATATTCATTAATATAAGGGATATTTTCCCCATGATGTTCCCTAGACCAGGAATTATCAGATGTTTTCATGTCACAAATCCCTAGATAGACACATATTAAGCTACAGGACCCCATTTGATGAGATTTTGTCCTCATGTGGGATATTTGTTGTTGATTTAGTGTCGAATTGTATAACTGCCTACACTGTATGTGGGGAGATAATAGTGGTGAGAGAAACCTATGATTGAAATAATCATCCTACATACATTCACTAATTTTTAGTGAAATAAATTATCGTGAAATTAAACTACTCCTCATTTTGCCGGGGACCCCCTGGAACCCCCCCAAGGACCCCCGGGGGTCCTCCGGCTCCACTTGGAGAACCACTTCCTGCGACAAAGAGGCAAATATTTTATATGTTTGAAATAGTGGTCATGCCAAAAGTTATGGTACATCCCCCAGCCTCAAATTTATAGCCGTGCTAAAAAAAAATAACCCAGCAACTCAATAAAAAAAGTCAACTGAACTATTGCAATTACAGTCTCATGTAACGTACAATAGTATGTTATCAAGAAGTTACAATAAATCAAATAGCGTAGGACTTTTATACATTCGGGGTACACACTGCGGCCTGTGTGTGAGTGTGACTAGGAGAGAGAGAAACAGAGAGAGAGAGAGAGAGAGCAGGCGTCTCTATGAGATGAGAGAGCTGTGTGATATTTATGTGAGTTTTATATCCCCGCTGTTCTCACTGTAAACAAAGGCCTCATAGACGGCTCCATCTCCAGAACAGGGGGAGGAGGTGGGGGGGGGGAGAGACTGTTACTCTAGAGAAAAACCGCGGGGAATGATAAAGGTTGTAAATATTTGCCGTTGCCGGGGCCCAGCTCTTGTGCAGAATTAACTGGCCCTCTGCTGGGGTGCCGGAGAAAGGGGGTGGGGGGGTGAGCTGAGCCGGGGTTTGGGAGGGAAGAGAGAGCGCTAGAAGGCCAGTCGGGCGGGTGGGGTGGGGATGGGGGGGGGGGGGGGCTCGGCAAATAACACAGCGCTTATAATCCCATGGACGAGCGCCAGAATGTTTTTATGCTTGCTTTAACGCAGATTATATTACACTCTAATTAAACATTCTATTCACATCGAAGGGAACCCTGTGGACACAATTCTTTTCCATAAAGGCCTGTTTGAGTTTTGAACTTGGGGCGGCCCTGAAATGAACGCCCCAGACAGTCTCCAGCCGTCTGAAAGAGTAGCTCCCACTAGCTTTCCTTTATTTCTCTCTCTATATATACTCTCTCTCCCTCGCTCTCTATACTCGCTCCCTCTCTCTTCTGACACGCACATTCACACCATTGTAAGAGGTCACTCCACAGCTCTCTCTTTCACGCCTCGCTCCTCCTAAATTCCATTTATGAGCACCATTAAAATCATTGTTTAAAATCATGTAGGAAATCCATCGTCAGTGACTGAGAATCTATTGTTGCTCGGACCCCCCGTAGTTTTAGTAATAACTGTGACCATACAATGACTGATTTTACTAAAATCTTTTATTCAGGCAGAACATTAAGTATAAGAAATGGCTTTTTTTTTGGAGGGGAGAGTGGGTAGGCCAGTCACCTTTGGTAGTTTTATTCTTTATTTTAGAGAAAGAAACAGAATAGAGGAGCCACAGCTCTGAAAGGAGTTGATTGTAGGTCTGTGGGGCAAACAAGGTTCCAGAGACGGTAAACTTAAGTGCTAAGGGTGCGATCACACCTACAGTTCATTTTCTTTGGTCTGACTGTAGTGGAAAAGTCTACTTTGTTGCATTTTTGTATTTGGTTTGTTTAGGTTCACATTGTCCAATTACTAGCCAACCAGGGCTTGTAAACAAAAGTCACATGAACTCACAAGTCACGTGTCATCTCATGAGGTTAGAGGTTCTGGCAGCAGGGAGAATCAAAACAAATCGGATTCCACTCCCCTGGACTTGTCAGTGGTCTTTGTCGTAATTTACTGTTGACATGATTTTAAATTTTCTGGTGTTCACACCAGTTAAAAACATATGAGAAATAGCTGAATATTAGCATGAGCCCAGACTGTGTTTTGCCCTTGGTTCATTTAGTTATGCTAGGCTTTCCAAGCATGAGTATCAGACTACTGGCTATCAGATGTCAACATCCGTCTCTTTATAACCATAAAACTGCGCGTTTTGGGGTCATTTCCTGTAGTTGGTTCAGATTACATTCTAATTCCTAACAAACCGCACCACAGTTCACCTGGAAGAGGACCAAGACTTTTCAGGTGGTCTAGGTGTGGTTATTTGGTGCCACCTGTATTTGAAGGGTGTTGTTCTCACGTGGCCAAACAAACTGAACTAAAAGAGTAAACACTCCAGAGGTCAAATAAACTGCTCCAAACATGCTTGGTGTGAACATGCCTTAACTCTGGACACCAGAAATTATTCTTTGAGTGAAGTATTTGTGCTGACTATGTTGAATGGTTGTCTGTGCCCCACCTCCAGCCCAACAGCAGTGGTCAGGTGGTAGGAAAGGTCCCGGGCCACTTCACCCCAGTCCTGGCGCCCTCCCCGCACCACGGTGCTGTGCGGCCCGTCTCACTCTCCATGCCCGACACCAAGCCCATCACCACCTCCACAGAAGGTGAGTCCCAGTACCTACCACTCAGCACCCAGCACTCACCACCCACCACCCAGCACTCATCACCTGCCAAAGCACCCTGCAGTTCCACATTTGTACAACAATGGCTGCTAGAGACACACAGTTTGCTTTATGTGTTTCTAGGTGCATCAGCCCTAGTGTATATGTGTCTACCCACTACTTAAGAATATTGTAAGGCCCTGACCTTTCTAATAATGATAAAAATCTTTATTGATATAGCACTTTTCAAAACACAGTTACAAAGTGCTTTACAAAGGATAAAAAAAAACATTAAATCAACAGTGAAATAATAACAGTGAAAATTTATGGCAGGCTTGCGGATAATATGGCCAAGTGGAAGCATATAAATGGAGAATAAGATGGGGCCCAAAATTGAACCCTGCGGGACCCCATGTGTAATGTTTGTGTTGGTTGCTTGTAATGTTGATGATGGCGGACTTATTCCACTGTTCACTGTAAGTGGATAATAGGATAATAGTGTCAGTGAAATGTCTAACATGCTAAATGTAATGTAAAAATGTATTTATGTTTGTGTTGCGGTGTGTTATCCAGGCTACTCAGCCCCTGGCACCCCGACGGCTAATCGTTTTGTGGGCCTGAGCCCTAGAGATCCCGCCTTCCTCCACCAGCAACAGGTGAGATCTCCCCCTCCAACACTCATCTTACCTGCTCCTCTTCTCCTTTATCCTCTGTCCCTTCCTTGTACATAAAATGTGACATCCTTGACAAACCCTGCCTTCTGCAAAAGCACTCTGTATTTGGAATCTGGTTCATAGGAAGCATTAAACTGTCTTCCCAGATCAGAGCGCTTCTAGCAGTGACTCTAGAAATAAATCATAGGATTCCCTGTCACTGTTTGCATAAAAATTTAGCGAATCTCTTTGCATTTGTTTGCAATTCTAACATGCTGCACTGAGCTTCTTATACTGCAGTCTTAGTCTTAGCAGAGGTCTCAGAGTTATTGGCATTTCTGATTCAGCTCTAAGAACAGAGAAGAGAGAGAGAGAAGCCATGACAGTATTCTCAAAGACTGTGGGTCAGAGCTACATTTGATACAAAGATGAGAATATGCTATCTTCAATGTGTAGCAAGCTGAATTTGAGAGTAGAGTATATCAATTTTATATCCCAGAAATGTTCATAGCTCAATGTTTCAAAAATACATTCTCTAAAATGTTATTTTGTAAGGAAGAGTCATAGTTTTATTTTCATGTCAGCAATCACTGCTAAAAGTAGGTGTCAAAAATGGTGAATATCATCCAACATCATCCAACAAAACTCCATTTATATTTTTTGCATGCCTACTACATTTCATCTTGAATTTGTTATGGTGATAAATAATTCAAGAAATCATTTTCAGTCATTCCCACAGTATTCAGTAACAAAATGGCATCCAGTTGCTCAGGTCAATTTAAAGAGAGAAAAGAAGGTGTTAGGAAATTTACTGTCATTGCGTGGCCACTGCGTAGAAGATGGATGGGTCATGTGGGTGTCTTTGAGAGTGTAATGTGCTCAACTCTATTTCCTGCAGACATTACTTTGGAAGGCCAACACACACTCTCTCTCTCTCTCACACACACACACACA
Source organism: Centroberyx gerrardi (assembly GCF_048128805.1). Lineage (NCBI taxonomy): Eukaryota > Metazoa > Chordata > Actinopteri > Beryciformes > Berycidae > Centroberyx > Centroberyx gerrardi. Next base: position 14,584,196 of record NC_136019.1, read on the forward strand.
CACACACAACATACCGTCAGTACACTCCCTCATTTACAGTACATAAGCCGAATGTTTAGTGTTGGCGTCACGCGGTTGTCCCAGCAGTGATCCCAGGACAGATGTGGTGACCCCGTGTACGTCTGTGTGCGTGTGTGTGTGTGTGAGTGTGTGTCTGTGAGGTTAGGAGTGTTGCGGTGGTGTTGGATGGGAAAGGGTGCTCTCCCCCACCCCTTCTTATTGAAAGTGCTGGTCTGAGGCCAAGGCTTTTCCAACCACAACTAATTGAATGCATCTGCACGCGGCTACATAATGATCGCTGGGTTTCTCCTCAGCTCGCTTTTTTTTTCCTCCCTTTTTTTTTATGTCGAGTAAAAATGACAAAGCCGGCCTCTGTTGCCTCGCCCCTCTCGCTCTCTCCTTCTCTCGCTCTCTCTCTATCTCTCTCTCTTTCCAGTTTGGCTAAAGGTGGGGTAGGCAAAAAATGTGGAGTTTGTCAGCAGCGGTGGGATGCTTTTATTCCACTTGGGAGGAGAGGGAGGAGGAGGAGGATTCACTTGGCCGATGTCGCGCAGTTTGTCTTCCACATTTTCTAGTAGCCCTGCTACTTCTGTCAGTGGAGCACAAAGTGACTACACAAGACGGCAGCGATCTGAGCGGAATTGCATGACTCGCTGAATTTTGTCCAAAGCCTTGCCCCGAGAGGCTATAAGGCCTTTTTGTTCCAGATTCTGAAGTGCAAATCAGCCAAATGTTAAGCACAGTTATTCTTATATTTATATATATTATTGTCTTCACCCTAGAATTTCCATTATTCTACAAAGCAATATATAAATGATTTTATTTAAAGGATTTAAATAATTTTTTAATTTGATAATTATTTGTGGAAACTGTAGTTACTTTTCACTACAACAAAACATCTCTTTGTGATCCTGTTGCACTGACAAGAAAAAAACTAAATTATTTAAACCTAACTATGACCGACACATTAGATTAGATATCCCATTTGGAGAGAGCAGTCGTATCCCAAACACAGTGGCTTTAGATGTGACAGAAGAATGCAAGAAATAAAAGCACAATGGCACCTTTCTGGAAAGTTATTATTAAGTGTGAATAAATAGGCTTGTTGGCTTAGGGATCAGTATACGGTATTCACATTTCTTCATTGTGCTTTGACTTGTCACAGTGTTTTTGTTTTCTGGGTATGATTTAAAGCCCAGGGACGTGGCCTTGTGGAGCGGGCCGACACTGAGCCAAGTCCCTCAGGACTAAACGCTGTCACCGAATACTCCGTCATTGTCATCGTCCGGCGATGGGATGTTTATTGTGTGGGATCCATGAGACTTATTGACACTTCCACTCGTTCTCGGGACATTTTTGTTGCTAGGCTCGGCGAGGAGGGGAAGCACGGCGCACACACACACGCATACACGAAGTGTGTGAGATTCATTGATGCCGAGGTGTCGCATTTTTCAAGCGTGGTCAGCACTGTGGCTGGCCCAGAATGCATCAGGCGAGAGGTGCTCCGTTCTTTGTCTATCTGTCTGTATGATGGATAGGAGGCTTGCCTTGCACTGCAGCTACTTCTCTTTGCTGTTGTTACAGCTACAATTGATTTTTTTTTTTATTAAGGGAAATGTTAGCAGAGGGAATAGCCAAAAGGGAATTACATTTTTGGAATAATCATTGTCTTAATAATATACCATATAGATCTCCTGATCTCCTGAGCCCTTATTAATAATGTTCAAATTACTACTTTGTAATTTCAGACTGACTGACAATTACTTAATTTCATAACTTCAAAGTAACTTTATAGCCATCTTGTAAGCTGATAGTAAGGCTATAAACAACATACCTTTCTGAGCAACGGTCAAATTTGCTTATTCTAAAATGCTGCGGCATTGAATTGGAACTCCCTGCATAAATTCACACACACACACACACACACAGACACACACACGCAGACACATAAGTAGGCTTCGAAAATGAAAAAAAACAACAACACCACACGCTCCCACACCTGCTCTGCAATTCTCAGGCAGTGAATGTGTGAAAACCCTCCATTCATCTCTTGCCTTGGTTAACCCCTCGAGGGAATGCCACCATCTACCATTCCGCAGGGAAAGATCCGTGATCAGATGTCATTTGGTATTATCTAAGGAAGGATCCTAATCCACAATCTGCCCGCATCTGTTTGCTAACGTTCCCCGGCTCCGTCCCCCTTCCCTCTGCCCACGCCACTCTGATCTGCCGGTGCCAGCGGACAGATGGCGAGCCCCTCGAGGAGCGGTGGCACCGAGCGTCTGGCCCAGCCGGCACATTCCCTCCAAGCTTTTGTCAAAAGGAGCATGCTGGAGAGCGCGGGAGCAGCATGGGGGTTTGAGTCTCCCAACCTGAGATAAATACAGAGAGAAAACAGCACGCCGGAACAAGATACGCTGTTTGTAATCAGGCTTGAGTGTTGCTGTGCAATATTACTCAGATTGTTCATTCCGATTTATTTACCCGCTACCAACCAAAACCAATGTATTAAACATGTAATGTAATGGAGGGATATTATCCGTTGAATTGAAACGCTTTTCAGATGAACTCTCATTTTCTAGGCACCAGTTAAAGCCTCCCCACTCCTGATTTACTCTGTTACTACTGTTTCTTGCCACCACCTTACGTTTATCCCGGAAAAAAATCAAGGAACTGAACAAAAATCCATCATTGAATTTAAGTATGGAGTGAGTAGGAAACCATCACCGGTTGTTGATGTGTTCATCCAGGTGCTCATAGGAAAGGAACACGTTTCTTGACCGCTGTAAATGGCTTTGAATATTCAGTGTATGCGTCTGTCTGATTAAATCCCTCTTAAGAGCCTCTGCAAAACGTCTGCCACTGCACGCAGAGTGCTAACAGTGCAGTTTTATCCTGATGCATTACTAAATGAATGTGTTGACCACAGGGCAAGGTTAGGTTGGTATTGGCAGAGATAGCTCTCAGCTGGATTGCCGACACGTGCGCTCGCATAATGCATGCAAAGGAGACACAGTTTGTGTGTGGCTTTTTGTTGCAGTAATTTGTAATCTGTATGTAGGGTTGGCATGTCTTGAGAGGGAAAATAAAAGGTTTGTGTGTGTGTGTGAGTGTGTGTGTGTGTGTGTGTGTTTGTTTGTGTGTGTGTTTGTGTGTGTGCGCCTGCTGATGTATGTGGTCTAACTTCATTGTAATTTCGACCCCTAATCAATAAAAACAGTTAGCTAATGAAAAAACTTAGCATGCTTTAGGGCATGCATACTCCGTACTGAATCTTACAGTCAAACAATAAATATTGACAGGGTGCATGTGCCCAGTGGATTGCATGGGTCCATTGGCTAACCAGCTAAAAAGCACTAGCCACTCACAGATGAATGACCGCCAATATGACACCACTCACATTTTGTAACTAACTCCGTTTTTTTTTTACTTCCAGGTTAGCTACTACCACTAATTGTGATTGCATGCTTTTTGTTTATGTCTGTTTTATCCATAGATTTGATTTAACTGTTTGTTTGTTTTTAACCGAATAATGCATATATTGATTTCTCTGAATATTTACTATCAGTTACGGGTAGGACAAGTGGAATCATTTTTATTTCTACTAGTGGTGCTGTAGGCTGTTTTGCATGCATTTTTACAGTGTTGAGTTGTAGTGTGATCTGAAGTGGAAGTTGTGTTGGCCCAGTGATCTGACTGCTAGGTTTCAATTGACAGCTGAGGAAGTGTGACTGGAGCGTGACTCAAAACGGCAGGCATTATGGCCCCAGTGCCACTGACGACACTTTGGGGATTACTTGGCAAAGGTAACCTTTTCATTCTTTCAAGCCGTCTCTCTCTCTGTCTCTCTCTTACACCACACACACACACACACACACACACACACAGACACACTTGCAAACACTGAGACACTCAAATGAACACGTAATATGTATGTAACATAACACATAATTCAGTCAATCTTATGTTTTTTTAGTATGGTGTGGGATGCTATAGAATGTATGTGAATTACCATAAGTCTCTTTTATTAATAATACTATACACCATTTTCTTTATATTGCCTTACTCCACACAATGAGTAAGATAGTGCTTTTTACATATAAATGTCATTTTTCTGGCTGTGTGACTGTGGCTATGTCTGTTATTACTGTGCTGGGATTGGCTGTCAGACTTTAAGCTTATTGGACGTTTGGGATGAGGTCATGGATTTCCTAGAAAAAAAAAAAGCACTTGGGAAGTGATGGCTCTTCCTTCTATGGAATATCAAAAATGTTCCCATGTCGCTCTCATTCTCTCTTTTTCTTTCTCTTTCTCCCTCTCTCATGCTTGATTCATTTCTCTCTGTTCCCTTCCTTTCCACCTTTCCCACAAACATCTAGCTATGGCTTTTTTGTTTTTATGTTTTTTTGCTCTCCAGCCTTAAAATGGCCTTGGATGGGCTGAACAACATTTTAGTATTTGTTCTTCTCTATCCTGTGACAACAGTTTTTCAGCCAACCATTTCTGAGAAATGACTTGGGTACAGTCTAATTTCACTGTATGTTCTTTGTAAATCTTTGAGAAAAAACATTAAAATACATCAAATCTTTAATAAGAGCAATAGCCGTCGTGTATAGTGAAAGCAACAAATGTTAGAACTTCTTTAAAGTCAAATTGGTGTTGATTGTTTTTTTCACTGCTTCATTATTCTTCAGTGAAAGATGTCAAATGTTGCAAAACGATTTCAAGAAACAGTGTTCCCAAAACATAGCTTTCCTCTTGCTAACAGTCGATACACACCCAACAAAAACAAAATTTGTGCCGCGCTATTAGGATTTCATAATACAAGGTTTATGACTAATTGAAACAAATGAAGTAAATGATGTCAAAAACATCTCGAACAACAACAAAGTCATTTCAGGTCAGCCTTTTAGCCGTGTGAGTGCGTTTTCCTTTCTCCGTTCTTCACAAGCCGAGCTTTCTTTGGCTTTATGCTGAATTCATGCTTCACTCTCCCTAACTTAAAGGTACCCCCCCCCCCCCCCATCCCTCCTCCCTGTCTCCATACTGTATCCCTCTCTCTCTCTCTCTTCTCTCTGGGGGAAAAAACTGAACCATATCACCAGGGCAGAGCAAGCAAGCTGAGCTAAGCCTTTCCTGTTACGTCTCCCTTTTCCCTTTTCCCCTGCAAGTGAAGAGCGTCTGTGTGTGTGTGTGTGTGTGTGTGTGCGTGTGTGTGTATGTGTATGTGTGTGTGCACATATGTGTACAGCTCATTTTGCACCCGCTGAAGTTACAAACTTTTTTACACACACACACACACACACACACACACACACACACAGCAGAGCCCCTTCAATAGGCCTCCTAATAGGCCAGTGGAGGTAGCAGAGAAAAATGTCCCCTGCAGCAGCACGAGGTCTTATTCCACTCAGACACTCTTTCCTCCATGTGAGCCTACAGTAACGAGCACAGATAGAATAGATCCCAACTGAATTTATTTTGTTGCAAGGATGGGACGGGTAATTCCATTATGTTTTCTCTCTGACGGATTATTCGCGCAAAACCGCTCGATGTATAGATGGCATCGGTCGGATTTCTCTTTTTATCTTACTTGCCCTTTAACCGAGCGCTCCGCTACGGCGAGCGTCTTGCCTGCTCCTCTGCAGCACTACTAGCCCCAAATTAAAACGCTGCCAGACTCGCATGTTGCCATTGTGCAGGAAATGGGTCAGCAATCCATTAAGATGCCATTAGATAATCTAATTTGGGGAGCTAATCCTTAAACGAAGCACGCTGTATGCCGGGGCTGTGCTCGCAGGGAGCAGAATTAGTGAGGTTTGGGAGCCGGACAGGGCAGGGGGAGGCCATATTGAAGGTTACTTAAGGAAATGCTGCGGTGGAGGTCAAGTTTTCAGTCCCGTCCAAAGCCACTTGGCACTGCAGTGTAGAAAAATAAAGCAGCAACTTGTAATAAATAAGAGGTATTTTAAAGCCAGCGTTGGGCAGCTTGGCATGTTGGCGGCTCCAAATGGCACCGAGAGGAAATTTGAACTTTGATGCTCAGAAATCCTGCAAGGTGACGTCAGTAAACTGCACACAGCACGCTCATGTTTACCAACCTGCCCGGTCTGTGATGCTTTATACCAAAGATACCAAAGAGACGAGGGAGGAAAAGACCTAACGTTGGTGAGTCCAGCTTTCTCTGGACGGAGCGCTGCTCACTGCTGTTTAGGGGACAATTTGGATTTCACTCTTAAGTTTTGATTTGTCACTCCCTGTGGGTGGAGAAGTGTCCATACCCGATGCCAGAATTAAATTTGGGCAAGGAGGATGAATCTACAGTGTTTCAATTAGGGGGGATGGGACACTCTTTTCTTCCGCAGCCCCGCTTTGTGATTCAGGCCGATAAGACGGGCGTATTCTTACATGAAACTCTTGCCCAGTGCAGCTTTAAGCCATAGGATATAGATATGGATTGGCAGCTATCCATTTTAACAAGATTAAAACTGATTTGCTGGTTTACTGCATACAAAGGCCCGCGCACATGCTTTTGTAGCTGTGTGGTCTCTCCTCCCTCTAATGTAAGTCATTACCTGAGAGGACTTCTTAAAAAAGAGAGGGAAAGAGAGAGAGAGAGAGATGGAGTGAGGAAGAAAGCAACGGGGAAAAGAGAAAGCTGCAGTGCTTGGCCGCTCAGTGCGCTCTTTGTTCAGCAAGGTAGGAAAAACTTAATCCCTCGTTTCCTGTCCGATGATTTTTGGCAGGGCGAGAGAGAGAGAGAGGAGGGAGGGAAGAAAGCAGGAGAGAGAGAGGGAGCGAAGTAAAGAAGAGAGAGAGGATAGCATGAGGACGGGTTGGACGGGAAAAAACTGCCAGAGAAGATTAGCCCTGATTTTTTTTTTTTTTTTAACCCTCTGCACACTGAAGCACTATCTAAACTCCAGTATTGTTTGTTTTTATGTTGAATTAATTTTCTCGGCCTCTCTCTTACACGCCGCTTCTCTCTTTTTCTCTCTTTCTCTTTGTCTTTCACTCTTATGTATTTGTAAAACAGTCTGGTTCTTTTAAGCCACGAGGTGAATTGAATTTGCGCCTCCATTGTTTTAAGTAAAAGGCTCAGGCGCTAGTGAGGAGCGATTTGTATAAAATGCAGACTGGATGATCAGTGGCTTTCATGAACACAGACAGTCCTGTCTAATAGGAAAGCTTCACAAAGAATCAAGCCAGTGTTCCACCTCTACAAACCGGCCTCTACAGAGTTAGCCTTGTCTTTTTTTTTTGTCTCCCTTGAAAACAGCTCCCCTTCTTCTCGTCCTTCTAGCTCTCTTTCTCCCCCCCACACTTGTTCTCGTCCACTACCCCCCCCTCCATGTTTCTCTCTGACCTTACTCTTTCCACCTTTTCTCTCTCTCTTTCTCTCTCTCTCTCTCTCCCTTCTCCCCCGCTCTGCTTCATCTGTCTTCAAAGTTTTTACCACGACCACCACCGTACTTGTCATGAAAGTTTGTTGAGCTGGATAGCAATTGCGCAACACAGGTATTTGCAGACTTAGTGGGGGTGTGGAGGGGTGGAGGGGGTGCGGGGGTGGAGGGGGTGGGGGGTGGGGGGTGATGAGTGCACACTTGGGGCCCGGGGGTGGGGCTAATTATCTGACATGTACGTAGCGCAGCACCCCTCGGGAACAACATGCTGTTTGTTCCCGCTCGCGTTTTCAGTTAGCACCGTTGCTCCGCAGGAACAATCACTGTGTTGTTTTGCCATTAGCGTGAGATGAATAGGGATGGGACAGCTTTGTGTAGGACCCCCCCCCTCCACACACACACACACACACTCCCCGACCCCCCCCCCATCCCCCCCTCCTCCCCCTTCCACCAATCGTGCTCTCCCCTCACGCCTTTCTGTTTCTGCCGTCAACGCCGGGAAGAGGGCCTTATGTGATGTCCTTCACTGGGAATCAAGTGAACTGGTTTATATGCTTGGCTCCCTCCCCCCCCCCCCCCTCCACACACACACACACACACACACGTACACACTTCAATTTAGACTTACCAGCCAGAGCTGTCATCATATTTTTGTTTACTCCTTGTTTCTCTACTTCACATCTCTCTCTGATTGAAAAAAGAATATAAGAGGAAAGACCTTGAACCTTGATGACTGTCAGCAGAGATGTAGGCGGAGCTGTGTTCAGGATAATTCAGAAACAAGAATCAGATTTTGACTGTTGCTCAAACAAGTTGATGGCATGTGACTCATCTCTCTCTCTCTCTCTCTCTCTCTCTCTCTCTCTCCACCCCCCCCCCCCCCCCCCTCCCCTCCTCTGTGTCTCCACAGTCCTGGTACCTGGGCGAGCTTAGTTCCATTCCAAGTGTCGAACGGGACTCCGATTCTGCCAACAAATGTCCACCAGAACTACAGCATAAACATCATTGGTGAGCCCCTTGTCCACGCCGAGACGGGGAACTGAAAGCAAGAGAAGCCCGGATGACCCCTTGGGTGGGGCGGGGGTGAGCTGAGGGTGGGAGTGCGGTAGGGGACCGGGGGGCGACGCAGAGCTTAGCACTAGAAGTGTCCGCAGCCATGGATGAAACCAGCAAGCAGCGCGACCAGCTGCGAAATCTCCACTCTCCTTCGTCCTCCCCCATCTCGCCCCCCCCCTCCTTCCCTTCCCCATCCCATCTTATCCCCCCTAACCCCCCCACCCGATCCCGCCCCAACCCCCCTCCCCAACGATGGACACTGGCCGTGAAGACGCGGGTCGGTTCAGAAGAACGGAAGCCTTCAGGTCTGCTGTCGAAACCTCTCCTCGCCCCCCCCATCCACCACCCACCAGTCAGTTGTTGTGTTTGCAGAACTTTTCGATCCATTCAAATACTGTGATGTATAGATGCCTTAATGTTTTATTGCATGACACTCTAGTCTGTTAGCGGCGATTCTTACTATTTTCCACGTCGGGGGGAAGATGTAAAAACTTGATTCACACACACACACACACACGCAAGTGAAGGGGTCTGCGCACCAACAACGGCTGCCTGGTGGATGGCTCCGAGACTCTAAGCTCTCCGACTCAGACCTGTAGAATCCCTCTTGAGAAGAGGCTATCCCACGTCAAACGATTCACTGTGTACACCATAGGAACAAAAATTGTGAATTCAGAGTGTTTCTTCTTCCGTTCGATTTCAGTTTACTGTGATACGACTCTTTGTTCAGAAATGTGTTGACTTGTTTATTCTTTACTGCTACTTACTTCAAGATTAATGTAAACACTTACGGTAAGAGTTAAGAACTCTTGATGCGGTTTTCAAAAAACACTATATGTTAGGCTTGAGATTGGACCCCTCTTTAAAGAATTTGCATCTCCTTTAGAAAAGGATTTAAAAGACAGAAAAAAAGAAAATCTCGAAAGAGGCAAGTGCAATTTAATTTTTGAAGGGAAGCTATCAGTCTGTCAGCCCTAAGACTCTAAAGGAAGGGGGATAAATATTAAATGTTTTTATGAGTAAACGCAAAATGTTTAAGAAAACATTTGAATTTGATTTCAGTCACATATCCGTCTCCTCGTATGGGAAAAACATCAAGCGTGAAAGGCGGTTGAAGGCAAGCACTAAGCTACCTGTGCAGCGCTGAGCAAAACCAGCACTTCTATTGAGCCCGACCCATCCTGATGGGGAGCTTTTTTTTTTTATTTATTGTGGGGGAAAAAATAACAGAACATAAGTAAAGAAATGAGACGCACATAGTGTGTAACATGGCATTTGATTTTCAAGTGTTCAAAATAAGATCAAGAGCATTATGCATTTGGCCATCAGCTTCTAAAGCTTATGTTTACAAAAAAAAAAATATGGAATGCAAGTGTTAATCCATGGAAATGTACAATAGGCTTATGTGTAAAGCTACACTTTGTGCAAGGTTAACCCCGCAGTGGAAGGGGTTGAAAACTGAAATTATGAATCCAGGTGGTGGCAGTCCCTGAAATCTAGAATTGTGCACGGCATGTTCACAGCCATTGCCTCTCCAGTCCAGACATATTTATACGAAGAAAATCTCTCCAATACTCTTAATTTGCACGATGACATATAGTCCACATTACGTGCCTTGCCTTTGAATATAGAGACATCACTACACTTGTTTTTGCTGCATTTATTATCATTATAGAAAAAATTAACATTTTTATGATAAGAATTGTTTTGTACTCTGAATGAAATTGTTGATTTTTAACTTCATGTACTACTCTATCTCACAGTTACATTGCATATCAAGGCTGTGTATAGTCGCCGTTTTAAAGTTTGTAATCAACCAGCATTATTTTTTTTTTTTTGTTTTCAGTATTTTGGTGGTTTTTCTAATAACCTTTCATCTTTTGTTTTCATTATTTTCAATGCTCATTTTGTTCATCTTCCAGTTACTATTGTGGAGGGTGGAATTCAGATTTATGAAAATTATGCAATACCAAGTTTTGCCTATGTAGGTAGTGCTTATAGATGCGTCAATTATTAGAAGCTAGTTTGGAGATAGACAATATTGTAATGCATTTATTTTGTTGATATCGTTGTTTGTCGTTGTTGTTGTTGATGATGTTGTTGTTGTGGGTGTTTTCCTTTTTTATTGACCAAAGTGGGGACTGCTTTCTATGCAGTGTATGACAAGGTCTTTTTTTTTTTCTTTAGCGTAGGCCTACCGAATGATGGCAAGACGTGTTCCAGTGTATTTTGAATTCGGGAGTTAGGGGAGGGGCGGTATTTTTCTATAAGTACTTACAGCTCGTCTGTAAAAGATGCACCCTTGGTCTTTCTACGGCTGCAAAGTCACTGATTGGTCTACTGTGACAAAAAAAGACTCTCTTACTTTCAACTTCCCACCTGGGGTGCTAGCATGTGACCTTGAAGGAGCTCATTTTCACAGGAGAGACGGCTTGACTTGAGTATGACAATCATTTTAAGAAATCATTTTGCGTAGAAGAAATCCCGTCATTGTCGTAGATCTTTGGCAGCAACCGAGGGCGGAATCCCGGCGCTTTGTTTTCCGATCCGCTCCACGAACCAAGTCACGCTCACCGAATACTGCGCCGGACTATTCTAGACGTCACCGAATGCAATTCCCAAGTAGATGCCTTAAAAACACATCAGTGAAGTGGCCTGCGACCCGCGCAACAATCACACACCGACTAATGCTAGTGAGACCTGTCGGAATCAGTTTGAGACAGGCTCAAGCAAGCCTTTAGAAAGTATTTTATAAGTAGTAGATTTGTATAAATGTATATACATGATATGCACATCTGTCAATTCCTGAGATGTCACTCCCCCCGGCAGGCGAGTGGTGGGCGAGCGGTAGAGAGAGCCGTAGCGTATCTTGAGATAAGCTACAGAAGAGCGGTATTTTCTAGCTATTCTTTCCTCAGCGTCTAGTGGCCCAGTAGAACCTAAATAGAATCCACTAGGACAAAAAAAAAACATAGCACTTAAAATAGCACATAGGCAATCGTCTTCTCCCCCCCGTATGGTGTTTTGATCCCAGTCAGATAAAATCTCTCAGGCGTTATTACAGGGCATTATTTATATCAATCATTATCTTCCCATTTCTTACTTAAAAAAAAAAAAGATACTTTTCGTACACAGACAGAGAGCAGCGTCTCTACAATGCTGTCCCGACACCTTTTGCACTCTTTCCCAACAATCGTGAAAAGGAGCGTAGGCCCAGAGAGAGATGGTACTACCGAGAGCTCTCCGGCGCGAGCAGACGAACTAATAAAGCGGAAAAAACATTTTGAAAATTAATCTCAAGTCAAGCTCAATCTCTCCGTCTTCACCCAGATTTCTTATGCAGAAAAAAAAAATGAAAAAAGTCACCCCGTTCTATGTGCACTGTTCTGTCTTTTTTTTTTTCCTTTTTTTTTTTTGTTTTAGATAAACTATAAGTGCTTTGCAGCCTTTGGCCATTGGAGACCCCACTGAAGTGCATTGTCCCCAAGTGTGTTTGTGTGTGTGTGTGTTAAAAATGTGTCAGGGTCACTGTGCTGTTGGTGTTTATTTGAATAGGAGACTGTATATAAAGGTAAATATCATGATTGCGTCGATAGCAGTAGTCTGTGGGGTTAAACTCTGCTTTGGCAGCTTGGGTGTGCGTGTGTGTGTGTGTGTGCGTGTGTGTGTGTGTGTGGATTTGTGTGTGCTGTAAGCTGGATGTATGATAGAGTGACTCTGACACTACACAATGAGAGAAGATGAGGGTTGTTCTATTGAAAAGCCTGCCGTAGGACAGGAGTTTGTACACTGTAAACTTTTACGAGAGTTCCTCTCTAAAGCCCTTGTTTGTAAATCTTCAATTCTGGGGAAAATAAGTCAGTTCCATTTTAGGAAAAAAAAGTAAATTGTGGGTTTTTTTTGTTTATTTGTTTTGGAGGCTGGATTTGAGTTAGAACTCTCCAGGTTTCCCCGAATAGTAGAATCTAAAAGTATTTCATCAACTGTTATATTCCTGTATGTAAAATCAAAAGGGGGAAAATATTCTATACAGATCCATAAATATAAAACAACGATGAAGGCTTTTTTTTTTTTTTTTTTTCTGGTTATTATTTCTCAACATGTTTTAGCGCTTATAAATTTCCATTTGGGAAACACTTCATAAATATTTGAATTGTTGTTCTTTCGTTAGTGTGGCCATAGAGAGTGTGATGTGATTTATCTCGTTTTTTTGGGAAATGGGAGTGAATTCTTGTCCAACAAGACCGTGGTGTGAGTGTGTTCTTGTAGCAGCTGGGAGGCCATGTGATGTCACTTAACCAGTAGAAAGTCCCGAGACTGAGCCTGACCTTAGCGAGCGCCGGGGTAAAATCTACAGAAAGTCCTCGCTCAATCCAATCGATTATTATTTCTTTTTTTTTGGGGGGGGGGGGGGGGGGGTCTTTTCAGAGGAAATGATGCAAGAAGTTCGGTGCTACGCATCTCGCGGTATTTCGAAATCTCTAAACTCGGACCCTACAAGGCTAAATAACGGCGTCGAGGCATCACGCGTTTTGCACTTTCCACACCCTTCCTATGCCTGGTGTGCAGTAGGTCCACTTTAATGTAAACCCGTCAAACAGGAACAGTACATAGCAGTGACTCTAGGTGCTTCAGAGTACTGGCACACCTCACTGGGTACTACACCTTCCAGCTGATAATAGGTAGACTAAGTGTATTTGGGCGCTGTTGGGTTAATGGTTATGCATTACTATTGCTAAGCAGGGTGTGAATGCGGCCCTTCAAGCTCTGCACTCTAAAGAAAAAACGCCTCCAAACGTTTTAATCAGTGTTCCACCCCATCAGCCGCTTCGAGAGCCTTATTTAAAAGACAGATTCTGACACTCGCAACCCTTTCAGATGAGTATTATTGCATCGATCGTCGAGAACAGTATAGTTTTATGCAAGGAGGACCTGTGGCACTCATGCAATATCTGTGATTTTTCTTTTCCTTTTTTATTGAATGTCAAGCGTTCTGTAGGGACTGAGAGGACATACAGACGGACGAGTGAAACGTTAAAAGCGCTTTCGAGAACTTCATTTTCATTCTACATGAGCAATACACACCTTCCATTCGTTGGCTAGCTGCTAGTCACTTGGCATCAGGTTGTTGTAAACATGAAAACCAGCATTTTTACAGGATGTAACATTCACCAAAAGAAGACAAAAAGATAGCAATGCAGTGCCTGTTCAAGCTGTCCAAGTGTCCGTTGTATATAATTATATAATGTGATAGACTTACTTTCATATGTGACAAGAAAACAGCATCGTACAGAACAGAATGTGGCAAACCCATCCGGATCTCTGCTCTTTTTATTCATTCTTTGATGTTTTTCTTTATTTGTCTTCTCAAGAGCAACTTTTTTTTGTGATTTATTAATTTTGAAATTATGTCAACACACAATGCCCATATCAAGCTTGCTCAATTATGATGGGAAATGTGTATTCTTCTTTTTTTGTTTTCTTTTTTTTGGGGGGTGGGTGGGTGGGTGGGGGGTCAGTGCTACATTACGTTCAAGCGCAGTGAAAGGATTCTTTCTTAAGATTAGTCACCAGTTTCTCTGCAGGGTTGATTTCTTTTGGGTCTTGTGGCACTTTTACTTCCCTCTGCGCACACATTTACTTTATGAATCATGGTGGATTTTAAAAAGAACAACAACAACAACACCAACAAAACAATATGTAAACAGTCTCCAGTAGTGATCGTAGTTACACTGCAAGTGTGTGCAAAGGTCTATGTATGTATCTGAATGTACGTTTTAGAGGACTTTTTGGAAACCTTTTTGTTTTTTATCTTTTCATTTACAGTTTAGGAGCCACAGGTGTCCATTGTGAACTGTATAGCGAAGGCCTTGATATCCCTTCTTTTATTATTGATTTTAGAAACGCCAAGCAGTAGGCGATGCCTTCAAGCTGGTTACATTTGGTGCAGGGGCTAAAATTGCCACAAGATTAAAATCAGTGTAAATAAAGGCTCAACTTTTTGTGATTGTTACTGTTATATCCAGCCTATACTGCTAGCAGCTGTTTTTACTGCAGTCAATTACTGGAAGTGGATATATTTCCTATGCAAAACTGTTTAAACAATAAAATGAGCTATGCTACAAAAAAGACTTCCAAGTTATGGCTCTTTCTTGTGTTTCTTGTATCGCATTTGAATTACACTGACTGATTACTATTTGAAATGTATAAACATGAGACCCGAATATAAAGAATACATCAGGGCTTGATAACTGATGAAGGAATGAACTGTTACATCCAACTATTTACTATTTTCCTACATACATTTAATCTTTGTTATTTATATTAGTCAATGATGGAGGAAACTACCACTACCTGTACTCCAAAGCAAAATAACAAGGACACCGTTCAGTGAGAGCTAACAGGATCACCTCAGTCAGGGAAGTGTTCTCTTTGAAAAACAAGCTGAGAGAGGCAAACAAGGTTAGGATTTGCTGCAGGGAGGTGAGATGAGGACAATGTCACATCAGAGGGACGACCACAGTTTGACTTAAGTATCAACCTAATTGGATTTTGTTGATTCTCAGAAATGTGTCTGTGATAGTTTTCCCCGAAAGCAAACGCTACTTTTTAAGTTTTCGTGTCCCCGGTCGGTCTCATGACCCGACATACCCGTGTTGCATCGTGGGATTGCTCTGGCTAATCTACTGTAATGCCTCAATCCCCGAGGAATGGGAGATAGACTGTGGAACCTGTCTGCCGGGACCCGGGCGGGTCACACGAGGTAACTGCCCATCTGGGTCACTGTGTCACGTCCACCAAGCTCTGATCTATTAAGCCTCATAATGGGATTGAGGACATCGAAGGAGGCAAAAGTCGGGCTAATGCGCCAATTAAGTCTCATTATGGTGCCCATGTGACGGGCTCAAGGCTCAGCTGGACGCTTGATGACAACAGCGGGCGGCGTCAGTGGCGCCCCGTGGCTGCGCCCACGGGATCAGACGCCCCGTCCGCAGCAGAGACGCCCTCCTCACGGCAGGACGGGGCACTGCAGGTAGCATTTGGTAGAATCGGAGAAAAAACCCCCACCTGGCCTCGGGCACAAACCCGAGCTCATTTGGCTATCATTAAAGAGAACCAACATTGTGGCACGCTGATATAAAATTACCCGATCTATAATGGTAATCATTATGCCATTTATCAAAATTGGGCAGTTGAGTCAACATCTGGCTTCAATAGGGGCCCTCTAGCCGGTGAGGCTCTTGGCAGCGTCTTGTACCCTACATATTTTCCATTCTTTTTTATCAAGGCCTGCTGTCAGTGATTTGACGAAGCTAAATAGATGACGATTTGGCCCTATTATGTTTCGCGGGGCTCAGGCAAAGGGGATTTGTTGATTGCCTTTGTGTTTGTTCACTTTCTTTTTTTTTTGTTCTGACTTCTTCTCCTGTACGGACCCAGGAGAGGTAACGTAACGGCGCCTCGCGGGTCTCCAACGTGACGAGGAGCTGCCCTCGGTGACCAGCCGTACAACACACACACACACACACACACACACACACACAGAGTATGGAGGGGGAAAGCACAGCGCGTTCTCTCACACAAACCTGTGAGTGCACAGGCCGGACTGGGCTCCTGGATCCGGGCCAATGCCAACACAAAGAGCTCTGTCACATCACCAAGTTTTATGGGCAGAATATAATATTCATATTGTGTGCTGTTGGAATCAGGTAATGAATTGATCTGAGCCTTTCTTGTAGCATCAAAGCATAATTTAAGTGTAATGCGTTTTATTTACGGGGAATTCATTAAGGCAGTACTTATGTGTTTTATGTTTTCCATTGGTATATGAATAAGGGCAGGAGTGTGTAGCGTTTGATACAGAAAATGCAGGTTTCATGTTGTCAAAGAGTATAAACTAAACTTTTAAATTCTCAAAATATAATTAAATCTCACAGTTGGCTGCCACACAATCTCAGTCTTTCAATCAATTGTTCACTAACTCAAGAAAAATAAAAAATAAACCCAGGGGCGACTGTATTTCAACAGGGGGCGCTATACTTTTTTCAAACTGAGACTTTAACTATGCTGCGATAATGACACTGCGGTTTGTGCGTCACTAAAATGTATCTGCAGATTGCTAACAGGCAAGAAAATTTCATGAAAGCCACCCTGTGTTTATGGAGACTCCAGCCCTTCATGACGGGACACTCAAGAACTCAGACATCGTTGCAAAACGTTGGTCGAAGAGAGCGTGGGGGAATAAAAGAGGGCCGTCTGAAATGCACTAGTCTTAAATAGTACTCTCAGCACTGTGTATTCCCACACAAATTTGCATAAATTTCATAGTCTAAGTCATAGACTCGGGCTAATGCTTGTTATTAGTCTATCTTTAGGTCGTGGTACAGGGCCATCACACTGAGGCTTGTTGTTATCTCATTCAAAGCGCCCTAGTATTACACCCAGTGGATTGAGTGCAGGTCTTAAGACCGTGGGATTTGTTCACATATTAAAGCATGTCTGTTTGGATGTGCAGAAAAGAAACAGGTGTTCAGTGTTTCTGTGTGTGTGTGTGTGTGTGAGAGAGAGAGGGAGAGAGAGAGAGAGAGAGAGAGTACATGCATGTGTGCGTTCAGTGTCTTTGTGTTTTCTCTGATTCAGTTTGTGATTTTTGTGTGTGCATATGTGCACATAAAAAAGAAAACAACACATACACGCCGCATTCATGTGTGCGAGCATGTGTGTGTGTGTGTGTACGCGCACATGTGTGTGTATTTGTGTGTGTGTGTGTGTGTGTGTGTGTGTATGTGTGTATGACTTGACAGGGGGGTGGGGGTGCTTTATTGAAAAGTACTCCTCTCCTCCCCTGTTCAACATGCTGGATTAGCACCAGCAGTTTCCCATGGAGCCGTCCCTCCCAGCCCCCTGCCCATTTGCATAAGGCGCAGACAGGCAGAGATGTGACAAACAAACCTGGCACACAGCACCGGCTGCCTCCTTTACATGAACTCCCTCCCTCTCTCGCCGTGACAGTCAGAAGAAAGAGACGCAAGATAGATCTCAAACAAAGTGGAACGCGGGCTCGCTCGCTCGCTGGCTCGTGACACGGACACACACAGACACACACAGACACACGCGCACGCGCTTTCCACCAAAAAATGACTCCTTCCCTGAGTCCACACTGTACAATATAAATAAAATTAAAGGCAGTGCCAGACAGGAGTTTGAGGCCTGTATTCTTCTGGTGATCATAGTGATTCGCGGGTAAAGGAATGCAAAGGGCTGAAGGAGGTGAGAAGGGCTTTCATTGCTCTGTCATTTGGACAAAACTCCCCCGAATCAAAGCGTCCTCCCCCTCGTTTTTCTCTTCCTCCGAGATGGTAATGTTCACCTTAAAACATCTTTACTGTACTGTAGCTACATAACATAGCTCTCTGCACTGCTGTCCGGCCGCCAAGTTCCTATCAAGACCCTGATTTATGGTGCTTGATGCATTCCTCGGCCCTGGCGGAGGCCGTTTAGCTGAAATATGAGAAGAGATGCAGAGAACACACTCAAAGTGAGTTTCACTTCAGCCTGCCTGCGCGCTGCAAAGCTAACTTTCCAGCAGGAGTGTAGTCTTAAAACTGCGTCAGAGCAAAAACCTGAGAGACAACCTGGGAGTTTTTCTTTTATCAGTCATCTTCAGAAGGGGAAATATTTCAGCTATGCAGCGCAGTCTGTCTGCCTCATCAGCATGTCCTGTCAGGTGATAACAAAAAAAGACGAACTGTAACCCAGCTGTCACCAAGATCTTCCACGAGACCACAAAACCCCCTTTTGTTGGTTGTGACATGCAGCTTTCACCTTCCCAAATTACACTGGGATTAAAAATGGTAACCACAACTCCTTCCCTTTTCCTGTCCACTTCCATCCAGAAAATTGCATGCAGGTGTACATAGGAAAAGAGAGGAAAGGCCAACACCTTTTCGGTTGTATTTTATTGTAAATGGCCTTCTTGTTTGTGCAATAAAGGGCCGTAATTAATCACATAGATTTGAAGTGTCTTTTTCTCATCATCTGTGTCCTAAACCACAACGACTGGTAAATTAAAATCAACGGATAAGCGAAAACAGACGTTTTTGAAAAAGAAAAAGTCAGTATCCAGAGGAGTAAAAGAGTATTTATTGTACGCTGCATTGCTTTGTCTGCTCCCAAGTTACAACAGTGTGATTATATGCTTTATTAAGTGCTGAAGTGCTCTCCCTGAGTAAAAGCAGATGTCACCACAAGGTCTGTCACTGTGTCTGGATCGGGGTGCCTGTGGTCAGTGTCTCAGCCCGCCTGCAGCTCCCTGTGGTTTCCCATCACTTCAGCACAAAAACGCCGTCTCCAAACAAAGTGGGTAAAAAAAACAGACCATCAATGTTTTTTTTTTTGTTATCACTGCACTAGCTATACTTCTATGTCTCTATTTCTCTGTACGTATACAATCTGTATATATTACGATTTTGCACAATTTGTTTGTATTTTAACCTTGTGCTGAGCTTGGAGAAAGCAGTATAAGGTTAAAATAGACTTTATGAAGGATTAGAAAGGTATTCTCTACTGCGAAAGCAGGCTGTCTGGCATGAAAATGCTGCTGTAAAGAAAGTAGTAAGTTTACTGGATGGTGAACCTAGCTACTGTTCCTGTTGCTTTACATCAATCACATGACATCAATCACATCACATCACATTACAGTGTATCATATTACTTCACATTATATCACATCAATCACATCACATCACATTACAGTGTATCATATTACTTCACATTATATCACATCAATCACATCACATCACATTACAGTGTATCATATTACTTCACATTATATCACATCAATCACATCAATCACATCACATTATATCACATTACATCACATTATGTCACATCAATCACATCAAATTATATCACGACATCACATCAATCACATCACATATCACATCAATCACATCACATTATATCACATCACATATCACATCACATTATATTATATGACATTATTTCACATCAGTCACATCAATCACATCACATCACATTACATCACATCACATCACATCACATCACATCACATCACATCATCACATCACATCACATCAATCACACCAATCACATCACATCAATCACATCACATCATCACATCACATCACATCACATCACATCACATCACATCACATCACATCACATCACATCATCACATCATCACATCACATCACATCACATCACATCACATCATCACATCATCACATCACATCACATCAATCACATCAAATTATATCACGACATCACATCAATCACATCACATATCACATCAATCACATCACATTATATCACATCACATATCACATCACATTATATTATATTATATGACATCACATCACATCACATCACATCATCACATCACATCAATCACACCAATCACATCACATCAATCACATCACATCACATCATCACATCACATCACATCACATCACATCACATCATCACATCATCACATCACATCACATCAATCACACCAATCACATTACATCACATCAATCACATCAATCACAGCACAGCACATTACATCACATCAATCACATCACATCACATCACATTAAATTACATCACATTACATCAATAACATCACATCAATCACATCACATTAAATTACATCACATTACATCACATCACATCAATCACATCACATCACATCACATCACATCACATCACATCACATCACATCACATTAAATTACATCACATTACATCACATCACATCACATCAATCACATCACATCACATCACATCACATCACATCACATCACATTACATCACATCACATTACATCACATTATATTATATTATATTATATTACATTTTGTCACATCAATCACATCACATTATATCACATCACATTATTACATTACAATACAAGTAACACAACTATGTGAAAGTCAATACAGAATACTTTTCTGATTGCTAACACAGGTACGGACATAAGCAAGACATTACTCAAAATAATTATGTGAACAAATTTCAATCCTAACATCAAGCAAAACCCTCTTGCAGCTTTCCTCTCAGTGTTGCTTGATTGAAAACAAGGTGATGCATTTGCATGGTCTCCTTGATTTCTACATAGGGATTACTTTCCTTGATTTTTTGGTTCATTATCTGTACAAAGCTCATCCATAAAACAACAGTCTATCAAAGCAGTATAGATAGATGCCGATACACTCTGAATATTTCATTTAGCCGTGTTTTCCAGTGTTGATAATGAAGTCCTCAGTGATTCTCTCGATGCTGTTTCTGTCAAATCACATAAAGAGTAATGACACCAAATTGAGCATTAACCTGATTTTACCAAGCCAACACTATATTTTACTAATAAGGACCTTAGAGTGTGCAGGCTTATGTGTATAAAACATAATATGCTTGATCGTCTTATGTATCATTGTCTACAATATAAGAATGCAAGAATTCATACATGCCAAACCCATAGCTGCTCTATATAGAATGAATAAAGCTCATTTAGGTATAAAAAAACTCAAACAGTGGGGCTGCAATGTCTCTTATTCACTGTTTACAGAGCAACTCTACTCCTTTACATGTTGATTACATCACATGTTTGAGTCTTCATTCTCTGGCGTCTGGCTTTGGGAGAATATTCACAATATTTCACAAATATTGATTGGACTGTCTTAGGCTGCTGGAAAAACATAAATTCTCAAAATGAGTTTCATTCCCCTTTAATCTGAGACTCTTCCTGAGAGTGGGAGGGACCATGTTTAGGATTGTATACTATGATAGTATTAATTAATCATTGCACATCTGTGTGCGTGCTCATTTCGGCGCCTGTTATGTTTGTTGACTCGTGTGTATGTGTTACATCGGTGCTGTGGCACTTTGGCACCTGCACTACATTATAAACCTAGAGGCTTGGATAATAAGCTGCAGGTGCGCTCTTGGCAAATCGGGAGGTGATGGGTGGGGGTGGGGTGGGGGGGGGTGGTAGTGGAGGGGGTGGGTCACCTGCTGTTGGTGGTTGGCAGTCCTACATTAGCAGCTATATGACGTCAACCTGGCTCCTACCACAGAACTGGCAGCGGCTCCTATACCTCGCCTCGCACTACACACTCACAGGACATTATAACAGCGGAAACGACACTTCTTCAATTTCCATTCTCAGGAAATTGGCTCCAAAGTGCTCCACACAGAAAACAATTTTCTCGCAAACTCCTCTGCCCATCACGCTCCCCCTTCTGGGGCACTGTCAATAATTATTGATGTTAATTACCATAATGATTAGCGTAATTTCTTTATAGCTGTGTTGGCAGGTATGCAAAGTAAAGACGGGCTGACGGAGCAGACCACACGAGGGGCTTCTCTCGTTGACAGCGTAGAGTCGAAGTGACAGCCAATAAGGAGGCAATCTACTTCGTGGAAATCAAATTATGTGATGAATGGCGCAATGTATAGACTCTGGCACAGTAATATTGCACTCCCACCTGCGAAAATACTAGGTGGAATAATTGTTTACATGGGAGGAGGGGGGGGTTACTTTATTTATATAATGCAGGCAGTGTCATTTTTTCCCCTCATCTTTAGGATATCTGTAAACATCTGCCTCTTATCCCCCTACACACACACACACACACACACACACACACACACAAAGATGTGCATTTCTGTTTCCATCTTAATATTCACAAAAACAAATTATTTTCACTTTGACAGATTAACAAAATTAGTGCCAGTCTTGGAAAAAAAAAAAAAGTTGCAGACCGCACAAAACCGTTTTTTCAGGGTTTTGTTTTTTTTTGTAGAAGATTGATGAGTAAAATTCTCGTCATTATGGCTTTCGAATCCCTCACCTGCTTAACATTTACTGTACTTTCTGCTGAAGTCCCACTCTACTTTCTGCTAATGGCTTCCAGACTCCATCTTGGCTGAAGCGCTTCATTGTGATTGAGTGAGAATTCTCTCCTTGGCAGTTCCAAACTGTGACCAACTCCTGCTCAGCAGCGTCTGTACTGTAGGTTTCGGGTAAGAGAGATACGAGCGCGCTGGGTTTTCAGACACAGTGTGCATAACAATGGTTTCAGATCGAGCCCTTTCAGCTAAAATTGAAACCATGAAATCAGGGGGGCCGGACCTCACACCCTCCGCAGTGTGAAAGTTAAACCTTGTAAAGGCTTTTTACCTTCAGGATCAAGGCAGAATCTCCTGGGGCTTCAGGCATAACAAAGTCGGTTCCCCCAAACAGTTCTATGCAGCACTTTTCGGTTTTAAATTGTATTAACTCTGCAATTGTTGGCAACTTAACGTCGAAAAAGAACACCAGCCTTCCTGAAATAAAGGCTGTCTGATAGTGTGGCATATCAAAATGACAAATCTGAATCCTTGGTTTAGAAGTAGGCTAGCGAGACGGCATACAACATATGGCGCTGTGTGTACAAACCTGGCAACAAGCGGCGGATTAACAATGAATATTTTCCTGAGAATGAAACAAACGCATCAAAAAAGGACCATTAAAAGCGGTGTCAAGTGTAACCTTCACTTTCATGTGCCCTGGGGAGTGAGCAAGACAAGAGAGGGAGACTTTTTTTGATTCTTTCCGCCGCAGTTGGAATGAGACTGAGTGTGCATTAGGTTCTCCCATCTTCTCATCCACCCTTCCCCATATGGCATATGGATCTGGGTGCGGATCGAAGGAAGAGACGAAAAAAGGAGTCCCATATGTGTGTCTGTTTCTCTTCATTAGCTCCCAGCCAAACAGAAGTACCTCCTCAGCAGCTTGATTGAAATTAATGTTGTTAAAAATGTCAAGAAGTATGCGGCTCATTTGCATGAGGACTTGACATCACAAACTTGATAGAGATTTTGACATTGGTTAGAGAATAGGCCTATATTATGAAAAATATAAGATGTTTAGGCTGGGTTTGAATGATTCATGCCCAAAATCCCTTCCACTGCTTCAGTGAAGGACATTGCCGCTGACAGTAAGCAAAACTTACTTCATGATTGTTTGTAAAAGACAAAGTCGGGATGTAAGAAGCCCTGTCAAACCGTTTGGCTTCCAGTCATGCTGCAGGTACGCGTCATGCGGCGGTAGCCTGACATGAACTTGAACATTTTCACGGCAGAGTACGCCTCAACGCGGATTATTTCCTGACATGAATAGGCCATTTTGGACAGACGTCGGCCAGATTTTTGGATGTTTTATCTGATTATCTGATGGCACATTTCGAAGCATATTAGAATACGACAACCCAACACATAATTGACAAGTTCTGCTATTCGATTTATAAGCGAGATTCTACATTTTTCTGGGGATAAATGCTCCTACTCTGTGGTTTGCATGGTAAAAGCCAGAAAAAACTTGAGGATTCCATGTACTTCCAAGCCACCTACTTAAGTTCAATCCATTGATGCCGCAGCTCTATTCCCACCACAGTGACCCCTCCCTCCACTCGCCACCAAGTCTAGACAAAGTACCCATTGTACCACTGCCCTCATTCTTACTGCAACACCACCAACACCCTTGTAAGAATTTCACTCCCCACCCCCGCTAACCTAAACTCAGTCTTTAAATTTGAGAATATATATCTATGGCGTTATGCTTTTATCATTAATCAACTGTACATAATGATTTACCAATATATAAGATCTGATTTAACTACTGAGCCATAAACTGCCATAAACGTACCCATAAACTTAAAGCGGTAATTTTATTTTGTCTCCATCTTTGTTGCTAAGCGCTCATTGCTGTGTTTTCTGCACTTCACTTCCCAGAAATCACCTGTCAATCAAACAGTGTGTCCAGTACTGTGACGTCTTTTTCCTTGCTGTTGATGCAGTTTGAGTGTCTGTAGGTGGCGCTCTTTTCTTTCTCTGTTCAGCCATGGTGGCTATCGCTGCTCATGCTAACTACCCAGTTCTTCTTCTGTTTATGCCAAACAAACCGATTTTGCTTCCCGAATTATCTCTTTAAGTAGAACCCTAGCTTACCTGATGTTCGAGGAGAGAAGGGGTTGAATGGGGTCAGTGTGTGTCATGGTGGTTATAGAGTGGGCACCTTGCATCACAGCTGCTTCATTGAGTTACACCCATGACACCTCTTGGGGCTCAACAGGAAATTCCAGCATCCTAAAAACCACCAGTGTGTCTCTGTGTTAAAAGCACCCGTCTTACATTTCTTATCACACAGGGAGCATCATTTTGCACATGGATTCCCCTTGACACCTTTGCCCGCTTCCTTTCGGAGGGGGGGGGGGGGATGGGTATGACTCCTCTGTTACCTTGAAGAGGGTGTTGACATCAGGCCCGGCACCAACGAATTGCATCGTTGCCTCAATTAGCTGCCCGGGATCTTGTGTCAGGGCCGCGAGGACGAGGGGGGCGATGTGATACCCGGGAGTTGAGGCTCTGTCACTTACCTGGTGGCCCCACAGTGTGTCTTAGCATATCGTATGCCCGCGCACACACACACACTCGCACACCGGCGCGGCTCTTTTTACACGGATTCGGCAGAAACAGAGCCTCGGGGGCCTCCGCGGGTCCTCCTCTCCTCCCCTGGAACAGGAATGCACCTCTCTAACTCGGGCCAGGCCTGACAGGGAATACGTTACAACTGATCTGATGTCAGATATTCTCTGGAAGCTAATAGTTACAGGCAGGATTAAGGTTAAGGAGCATCCTGGTGCTAGATCTGTGCTTAGGGGCGTCTTGTACCTCGGAGGAAGTAGCGCCGGCAGACGGGGGTGAGTGTACCTCCCAGCTACCCCCTAGCCACCCTCCTCCAACTGCCATCTGATGTGAGGTAACATGTGAGGGCGAGCTTCCATCTGTCCGCGGTATACGCTAGCAGAAGGTGCAGCTAATGAGGCTTGATTTGCTGCTGCACCTGCCTCCAATCTGGGGGGTGGTGGTGGTGAGTGTGTGTGCGTGCGTGTGTGTGTGTGTACTGGGTTTGCTCTCTCTCGCTCTCTCTCTCACACAACCCTCTCCTCCAGCCCCCTCTCCCCCTCAAGGTGTAATCATTGGTTAGCTTGTATGGGAGCGCCTGCAGGTTGATGGACCCTGGGAATTCATTAGGAAGTAGGTGAGGCCTTGGGTGGAAAGGACCTCCTGACCTGCCTCCAAACAGCCTCCTCACATTGCAAAGCAGAGGACGATTCAAAGAGAGAGAGAGAGAGAGAGAGGCAGAGAATTCCGCCTGTCATTAAAAAGGTAACGTTTGGCCACTAGCTCTCGCAGCTTGCTTGGAACGAATGCGTAGTTGCATCAGCGCCTCGAGGTTCAGTGAAATGCGGGAAATTCGGAAACATTGTGATGCGAGTCCCGGTGGTTGCGTCAGGATAGGTGGCTAGTTGTAGCTTGTGACCAAAACAAGATCTTGCGGCCGCAGAAGATGAGGTTGTTTTCCTCCAGATGGCGCGAGGGGGAGGTGTTATGTCCACATGTTAAATGCAGCATGTTTATCCCCCTTCTCTGTTCCCTGTCACAGATACCATTTGACACAAGAGCTCTTCAGGGGCCAGTTATTCCAGGCCATTGAGTCCAGATCAAAACCAGCCTGTGTTTTTGTGATTCACTGTTCAGCTCCGCTTTTTTTTTTTTTTTTCACAATCCGTCCCTTAACCGCTTCTGGAATTAAGATGGAAGACAAATCCTCACCACAGCTTCGCATTATAGGCCACAAATATGACCGGCTCTCTTAAGGCAGAGGATAGCTTCTAGTTTCATACAGAACATGACAATAAAGATTCAGCGATGTAAACCAGCATGATAAACGTTCACTTCGGCCCCCATTAGTGTGCGTTCAGGTCTTAAATTTTATAACAATGTTTGTTACTCATTCTTGTAAAATGTGTGCGTGTGTGTGTGTGTGTAGGGAACCCGTTAAAGAAAACACCGGACCATGTGGTTCAGTGTAAAAACTGTGAAAAAAAAAAAAAAGGAAAGGACTCATTGCCCCAAGGCAGCACTTATAACTGGTAGTGAACCCATG
Organism: Centroberyx gerrardi; assembly: GCF_048128805.1. Lineage (NCBI taxonomy): Eukaryota > Metazoa > Chordata > Actinopteri > Beryciformes > Berycidae > Centroberyx > Centroberyx gerrardi. The sequence goes on from NC_136019.1 coordinate 14,610,646, forward strand.
GTTGGGAAACCTTCTTTGCATGCTGCGTGAATAATCCGCCGGGTGATGTCATCGCCTACAAAAGCGGCGTGCCACTCTAGATTATTTTCAAATTAGCTGGTCCATTCAGGAAGGACTTTTTTATGTGGAGGCCCAAATTAGAGTTTTGCATATTAATGAGCGACCTGGACGGACTAGTAATACTTAACATCTTCTCGCTTGCTTCGGGATATTTACTGAAACCACAGATTGTAGCCGCAGTGAGAAATTGCAGCAACTTTTTAAAGAGAAAACTACCAGCAACACTGACAATTGCCTCCATATTTGATTGTGTATGTTTCAGTAGAAGATAACTTGATAAAAGCAACATTGTGTGTTTTTTCAGGTTACATATGGGTGTGCTACAGAATCACTGAACATATGCCTTGACCAGTTTATTCATCAGCATCTGGAAGGAAAACTGTATCCTAGATTAGCATTCCAACCACTCCTACTTTACGCTACACCTCGTGATTTCATGAATACTTTACGGCTGCTGCTCCAGTTTGTTCAAATGGCTCAGATTTCAAATTAGGTGAACTTCACAACTGACCTGACAGTGAATGATATTCTGTGTACGCTCTCGGCCTTTATTGATAATGTGCGCCGCTGTGGCTCCTCTTAGCCCCGAAGACGCTTCCTAAAATGCATTTTAATCTCAGCCCGTCTCCTCTCTGGAAAAAAAAGATGTCAAATCTGAGCGCTGTTATGACTTCGCGGCTTCATCACCACATAAATCAAGCGGCGAGAGATAAATCTGAAGCCTATGTTGAAATTATGAGGCAGCTCCATGGGAAACGGGTTATGCTGTGAATCTGAGAATGCTGATCATCCCCTCGGACTCATTTGTTTACTTTCAAATTCCCTCTTTTGTGGGTTTGGAATTGGAGCAATGTTTGTGCTTGCTTTGGCCAAGGGGGGATGACTTGAGATGTGATTAAGAAAATGGATACTGCCCTCTTCTGGTGGAAACAATGTTCAGTTCTTCATGAATGCATAAAACAATACGATTACAGCAATAATTACTGCAATACAAAAGCACTGATGGATAACTCAATTGAACTGAACTATTGAATTGAACTGAATTTGAACTGTTTTATCATTGGAATTGTACATATATTTGATGTTTGCTGCAAAAGCAGATTTGTAAAAAAATAAATAAAAATACACTCAGACTCAGACAGACTTGTCCTGACTAAATTGTTTTCCTCAGATTTATAATTTTCATCAGTTTGTGTGTGTGTGTGTGTGTGTGTGTGTGTGTGTGTCTGTGTGTGTGTGCGTGCGTCACTGGATAACATTTTTCTTTTCCCAAGTATGTGTGAGTGGGGAAATGATTCTGCTCCACATTGCTATTCCTGTCCTGAAATTAACAATTGTGAAACAGTTTACCAGGCAGGCCATCCTGGTCTAACCAGGTAATTGTCCAAAAGCTTTTAATGACCATTGCAAATCATTCATTACTGAAGCAAGTGTAAATCCCATATGTTTTCTTTGCCTCTCTCTTGTGTGTAATGGTGCTCCATCCTGGTGGCTGACGTGGGTCAGATCTTCAGGCAGGTGGCTGGGAAATGGAGGCAGATGGGCTGAGTATGCCAGCGCTGAATCTGTGAACTTCTCTCTTCAGTTTCAAGCTGCACCGATGGGCCCTTGAATTATTACTGGGCCCCCCATTCATAATTAGCCCGAGCCTGGTGGGGACCAAAGCCCCACTAATGATGCCTTTGTTGCTGCTGATCTATGCACAATCAACAAGAGAGAACGTATGACTGGGAGAAGCAGTCCCACATTGAGCGATAACGTGCCTTTAGGGCAGCCTCTCTAAAACAATCACGCATGGTTTCAACGCTCCCCTCGTTAAAGATGAGTGTTCACATGGTGTGTGCGTGTGTGTGTGTGTGTGTGGGCGGGGGGGCAGTGGAGGTATATTATGTGTGCATGTGTCAGAGAGAGTGTGTGAGTGTGTGTGATGCGTGTAGTTCTTCAGATATGCCAGTTCCCACAGGCCATGGCAATTGGATTTCACAAAGCTTCCAACTGCAGTCACTGTGTGTTAAAGACGCCTGTATCCCTCAAAAAAATAAAGAAAAAAAAAATTCAATGCAGTCAATCTAGTCTTACTAACTATCTGATTAACTGGCTTTCAACTTGTCTCAGCCTTGTTCCACCAATAAGGATCAATTTGAATGAAGGTGAATTGTATTTTCTTGGTACAGATTGTAATGCTAACAAAATATTCCAATCTATTAAAATAGTGAAATAAACTGCATCACGTTTTAATTGTTTTTGTTGGTAATATGATTTAAATTTCATTCTTATATTTATAATAAAAGACATGACTGGCTACTGTTTACTTGTACTGCAAGAAATGTCATTAGACTCATTAGACATTAACATTAACATTCAACATTTAACATTACATTTTCTTTCAGCATTTTCCATGGTCTTTCAATTGGTCTTTCAAGGAGCCAGATTGCTGTCATGTTTCATTTGTTTCATTGCCATTCATTTCAATATTTCATTTGAAAGACCAACTTGTAACTTTGTGTAAAACTGTGTGGATTAGCCACACTAACTATGGACAATGTCACAGATGTATACTCCACTGGCCTGCAGTTGAAATAACTTTATGTCTAGATTTTCAGAGTTGAAAAATGCAAAACTATTTTGAACTAAAGAAGACAGATAATTTAGGTTGTAAGGAAGCTTCACAAGCATCAATATCTCATGCCAGAACGAAGGTTAGAAATGCAAATACAAATGGACTTTCTGCTCCCATGCAGTTTGTATTATTAGAGATGAAACATTTCAGCAACAAACAGTCATTCCTGAAAGACCAAACATTTCTATGGACATCAGTCAGGCTGAATGAAGTGGTACTAAAAGCCTGATCCTTCTAAAGAAAGTTTCAAGTAATGTCAAACTGGGCTCTGGGTATAACCTACATAATACATAACTCAATGCAACAAACACTATCAGCCCACTCCCTCCCTCTCCCTGCTCCGCTTCACCTCCTCACCCCACTCATCCCATTCAAAATGGAAAAAGGGCAGAGCCTAGCCAATACTGAGTTACATAACTTTAAAAAAAAACAAAAACACACTCCTACCTGTTTGCAATTTCTGATGACACAGACAGGTTGTATAGGTCTGAAATAATTTCACTCCTTTTCACTCCGTTCCTTTCTCCCCCTCGGTCACGACAACTCGTCTCCTGCCAGGAAGTAACTTGGAGGAAAAGAGGGAAGGAGACGGGGAGAGAAGAAGAGGAAGAGAGGAGGGAGAAAAATGAGGTTACTTCTGTGGTTGAATTCCATATTTATGATGACCTCATGCCAATAGATGTTCTTTACGAGGAGCTTTTTTGTCAATACGTTTTAGTCGTCATCAACTTTCAAGCGATAAAATCTTAGGTTTATACAGTTGATTTTATCAGTATATCCCAATTGAAGCATTGAAGCGTTATTGTATATATGTACACATTGATATTCCAGTCATTTCACATATGAGACAATCATGTAATCTCCTTGAGAGGATGCACTTGTGCCTCACTTGAGCATCCTCCACTGAAGGAGACAGAAATTTTTGGCAGCTTCTGTCATCTCCTCTGCTACTGGGAGAGCATGCAGGCAACATGGCGGCACCAACAGCTGTTTCTGGCTCACAGAGGCAAGGAGGAGCGGGTAAAGGAAAGTAGAAAAGTGTTTTTTCTGACTTTTGGGATGTATCTATATTCTCCAGATATGTACCATGTTGGAGATGATAGCTGAAGGAAATCCAGGCTGAGATATTAGACATGAGCTAGTTCTCCATTTCTGCATGAGCGTGCATCTATCTATCCATCAGGGACGGATCCCAAAGTCCAGAAACTTGGCCCTTCTTCAAATGAGAGGATACTATGTGTACGTTTATTAGTGTGCATTGACAGTCTGTGTTAAATGATTGCTCTCCACCCACTGGTTAAGCCCGGCTTTGAACAGTCACACGTGAAAGGATTACCAATCGTGTCCAGATATGGAAGGGCAGTGAAAAAAAAAAAAAGGAATACACTCTCACTGATTACTGTCACTTTCATTCTGCCTCTGAGTCAACCAAGTTTGAGTTGATTATGTTGGCTTTAACAGGGAACTCAATGGAAATGAGTTTTGGTAGTAGATAGAGTTGGTACTGACTGAGGGGAATTGACTGATCTTCTTCATAAACGTGGGATTTTGAAAGATGTAAAATCCTGTGCTGATAACACCATTATTAAATACTCTGAAAAGTCACCTAAGCCTTAGCATTTACTGGGGGAACTGAACCAATTCATAGATAAATCAAAGCATCTTAGTTTCTGTTGACTCCTTCCTAAGTATCACCAAATGTCACCCTGAGGTGCTTTCCAAGATCTAGAGCCTGTTAATCATTCAACCTTCAGCACACAGCCGTTCAAGTTTTGAAATGGGATTGTTGTTGAGATGCCGTCACAGTTGTGTGAAATTAACAAAGTCTGAGACAACTTGGCTCGCTGATTACATTGAAACCATGATCTAGGAAGTCAGCTGTGGAGAAGCCCTTTATGGTTTTTGGCACGTTGGAAAGACCGGTCGCAGCCCATTTTGCAAAACCTCTGTTGTTTCATTGATCTCGGCACAGGCGGTTCGGTGGCGCGGTGAACTGATAAATTCAGCTCAGTTAGCGGAGGACAAGATCTCAGTATTTGCAAAAGATGGTAACAACGATAGATGAAAAGCTAAAAGAAACATTATAAAGCCTGTACGTTTCAAAATGCACAATTCTTGTCCAACTCCATTTTTTCTGGCCCAAGACTTGAACCCCCCGCTGACCTTCCCGCTGTCAGCAGAACACATAACACACACTCACCTAGCCAACAATATGTGTCTGTTTCAAAAACATCCAGCAAGTGATATTTGTTTTCCTCTTGTTTTGGGACACACTTCTTATTAGAGAAACCCGGCGCGGATAGCGACTACCTAGTAGATTAGACTTCTCCAGTTCTTCCTGTTTCATTCCATCCAGGTGCATACTGGGAACGTTGCCATGTATATCCCTTGGTGCACAACAGTACAGCACAGCTGTGGAAGCCACCTAAATTTGATTCCTCTCGTTGTAGCCTAGCAACGCTGGGTATTAGCGCACACAAGCTGGATGGGTGCAGTTCTGGTGCCAGAGGCAGGATGGGCGCCTGGTTGCAGCTCATTGGCAGATGACATTGAGTGAAAGCTGGCATTCGGAGATTAGGGGATCAGAAGCTCACAGCTCTCTATGCAGGAAGTAGTATGAAATGTAAAATCAATGCCAGGAGGGGTTGACAGGTTCTTTACACTTGACGTACAGATGTACACAGATACACCGTACATAATGTAGTTACACAGCGCATAAACCCGCATGACGTCAACTCTATTTGCATCTGTTTGTGTACATTGCTTCAGCTGTGATTTGTTTTTAGTCAGAACCCAGCGTCTCTGTGGATGCAAATGAAAAGTCAATATTTGCGGATGCAACAAAAATGCAAAATAAAACAAAAGGCCATTTTAAAAACCTGTGATCAGATCTTGGCTCTGCCCTAAGATAAGAGAAGCGGCGCAGGATTTGAACAGATGCATTGGCCCCTCTCCTTTCCAGCGGTGGCAAATGCTTGATGTCACCTTTGCTGTTGATTCAGTTTGGATAGATGTGCTGTTTAGACTTGCGGTGTTAAGAACTTAGGACGGTACAGCCAAGCAAAACACTTCTTGTGGGTTTGAAACACAAGCCAGTAGCATTTCCACTGGCTGGAGGCCGCAGAGAGAGGGGGGAGGGGAGTCTCCCCCAAAAGCACTGGCAGCTTCGCTAGCTTCTGTTCGCTAGAATACCAGATGCCTCACGCCACATGCTTCAACCACTTTGATTTCATCTCTGTGCAGTTGTTGATCAGATCTGTCTCTGTTTGACGCAACCTGCCTCCCGTCCTCTCCTAACTTTCATCTTTTCCAAGCCGGGCAGGCGGGCGGCCGCGGCTGTCTTGAGATGTCACCCGGTGACGTGCCGTGTCCATCTGGTATACGTTGTACTGGGCCCGGATGAATGAATGGCCGGCCACTCCGCTGCTTCCTTTATGATTCTCAGCAGTGGCGCTGTCCAACTTTGATTCCCCAGTTATTAGGGAATCGAATTCCCCGCTGAGGCGACGCCCAGAGGAGAGGAAGAGAAAGAGACACACAAAAAGAGTGTGAAATCCGTGGCAGTGCTACAGAACGTACTGTACAGCCCACCACTGCTCTCTTCCTGCAGCCTGCTCTCTCTTTTCTTTGTGTGTGCGAGTGTGTATGAGTGTGTGTGTGTGAGTACATGTGTCTGCATACACATTTACACCACATGCAGCATTCTGAAACAGGATAGTGGGTAAAAATGTGGATAGGCCCCGATATGTAGCATAACTTTTGAAATCTGAGGTGTTTTTAGTTTGTTTCTAGCCTCTTGCACTAATGGCCCAGGTGGACTGAAATTTGAAGCTTGCCTAAATGAGCAGAAGTTGGTAGTAAAGCAGTCTGAAGGTCATGTAACCAACCAGCCACCCTAGGACAGAGACAGACTACACTAGGTGGGTGTCTCTCCAGGGAGTTTCCTTCATCTTAAAAAACTATCGACCGTTTCCCTCTGTACTTAAAGGGCTCCTACTGGATCTCAATCACAAGGGGATTAAAGAGGAAAAGGGCAACTGGGATCACTTGGAGAGCAGCCCCCTCCACTTGAGCCAACACTCAAGCAGGGATGAAGTGGAGGCGCAGAGACAACACAGAGGGAGAGAGCGCAGAGGGAAGGGAGAGACGGGGAGGTGGCATAGTTTGGATTCCCAATATGTGTCCGGGGAATCCGAAGTGAGGCCAGATGGCACGGGCCTGCCGGTCTTTGGGAATCACAGCATACGGCGGCGGGACGCATGGCAGAAGGTAGCGGGAAACAGTGCCGGGGTCAGCTCTTGATGTTGGACGCTCCCCGGAGCGGTTCCTTCCATCCCTTTGAACAAGAGAGCATCTCCGCACAACTGTGCCGCTTCTCTGCTTAACGCGGCAGTTGACTTCAAAAGCCGCGCTATTCCCTCCTGCCCAAAGCCTCCTGAGTTCTAAACATATGTTAGCAGACCTGATGAAAACACTGTGCCAATAACATGCCACTGAGCACCGCACACGGACATATGTGTTCTGTTTCCACCGCAACTTTCATCTCATACAATTTGGTTTGACTCGGTTGTGAAATTGACATGCGGGAGCTGCGTCACGAAGCCGCAGCGAACGGCAGCGAAGCTTCTCAACGCCTGTCTTGCTATATAGTGAAACACACTGTTATGGCAGCCAATTATATCAGTCAGGTTCCTGAGACAGATGTCCAATATAACCTGGTTAGCGCTAATAGACAGATTTTTAAACAAGAGTAATTATTCATCTTTCATAGACCGGTAAAAGAGACTGATGCTAATATGTGATGTTGAATGTGTGTGACAGGTGTTAGCACCAATTTTCCTCAGTGTCTTCTGGCAGCTGATCGCTATGAAAACACCTTAAAACATCTCTGCATTCACAATGTAGCCGTCTTATATATTCTTTTTTTTTTTTTTTTTTACAATGACTTTAAGAGAGAAGTTGTGCATGTGCATGGTGATTATCTTCCTCTATTTCTGTCTGAATAACAGTTTTGGTGGAGTGCTGTGGAAGCCAAGAGTGGTGTTGTGCTTGTTGTTGCATCTCCATATTCGTGTATAGACTAAGATCCCCTCGTTATTCTCATTAATTGTCCATCTGTCATCTTGGCAGAAGCCCACTGGTATAGAGTTAGCTATGATTAACATTTAATCTATATGATTTTCTAATAAGAGCAGGAGTGCCAGACTCAGTAATGATTGATTTGTTTGCTTTTTAATAATGGCTCAGGTTGTTGACTGAGATGTTTAAGTGTGCGCTAATTACCAGGTTATTGTTTCCCAAATTTGATAAAAATGCTACCTCTTAATATACGTCTCCCAACTATGTGTTTTCCTCAGTGATTACTGTAGTCACACACACTGTAGGGAGCATGAATACACTGTCACTCCACAATAAGTGATCCTAATGTTTTATAGTTCAGGAGTTAATGCTCTTGATATGGCCAGCTGAGAATCTTTCTGTTGTTTTTGCTTTTGTTTTTTTCGAAGGGTTACTAGGTTCATTTAGAATCGCACAAGGAAATCATTGCATGCGTACACACACACACACACACACACACGCACACACACACACACGCCACGGCTCCCATTTGTTTTTTTTTAAGGCATTTACTCTCATCCAGAGCACCAAGAAGAGACTAACGTTCAGTTCCTATAATCATCACCAAAATTACATGTAACCAAAAATCAGAATCACAAAGGTCAGAGACTTTGTGCCCTTACAATATTCCTGTGACCACAGAATGAACATGTCAGAGCAAAGTGCTGGGAAAAGAGATGCTGAAGAGCTAAGGGCAGAGATAATGAAGGATGAGAGTGATACAGATATAGATCGATAAGAGATATCTAAGTTGTAAGAACACACTGAATGCACTTGGAGAGGTGTGCGAGTTCGCCAAAGCACAAATATTGTGTACCGAATGCCGTATTGATTTTCTTGCCAAAGCCCAGGTTTTTACTGACTTGACCTCTCTCTTGTTTACTCCTACTCAAATAAGATAAGATAGGATAAGATGAGCTGATAAAATGAACTGACCAAATGAATATCGTGCCAAACGCAGCCACCATATAAAATACCCCTACGCCTCACAGACCGTGGATGCCACAAGACGGGGACTTGTGTCACGACTGTCTGCATGAGCAACGCAGATCTGGAACCTTCCATAGGCTCACTGAGACATCTGCCGTACATGGCAACACCAATAGAGCTGTTGGCTTGGGTTCAAGCTTTCGAGAGCGTCTTTTGTTGGTGAACGGCCTATTGTGGAGGGATAGGAGGATGGTGTTTACGGCCGCCGCTACCTCTGTGGCCCCCACAAGGAGGATAATGAGATACAGTTGTTATCAGTGACAGCCGAGGGCCACGAGGAGCCGTATCGGCCCGGTGCCTCCGCTCTGATCCTCCCAGGGTGCGAGGGGAGATTGGGATGACGCTACTGTTTACATGAAACCCTTCTGAATCTACGACGCTCCCTGACAGAAGCCATGGGTGTCTTGACTGTGGTGTTTTTTGTCAAATGCTTCTGAGCAGGAGAGACGGCGTGGGATCCGTTGTGTGTTTCAGATTGTAGCCAATCAGTCGGTCATGGAAGAGATGGGAGAGCTTTCAGGGATCCTCTCCGTTTTGAGAGGTTTGAGAAATACACACTCCTCTAAGAATATTTACTGCAGCAGCTGACTGATAAGCAAAGTATAAAAGTTTCTCTCTGACATATACCTTTGTTTGAACTTTGACACTTCTGCGTTTCCCACCAACCTCCCCCACAAACTGCTGCCATTAATTCTTATCTCGGAGCTCAGGCCAAACATAAAAGCAAATCAGTGGTGGCACACTCTTTACCCAACATCCATGTTGGATGTGGCACAGCATCTTAATTGATTTGTTCCAAAACCAGATGAAGTGAGTCACAAAAATCTGTGCTATATGCCCCTAGATAAGTGCAAAGAAACACGATTTCGCTTTGAAGGATATCCAGCAATTATGTGCGGTATTTGCGGACAAACACCATTGTTCATGGAATTTAGGGTCGGAGCTGAGGCCTCTACAGATGATTTGCTCATTCACTCAGGGATGGGGGTGGATGAAATGGGCAAATTTCATCTGGCTGCAGAAAGCTCCAGCCCAGCGGGCCCAGAGAAGGCTTAAACATAAGCAGGACGGGTGCCAGGTCCTCTCCTCGGCCATTGTGCTTTAATTAACCTACATAGGAGCTGACTGCTTAAATGTGCAGTGATAGATAAGGCCCCTTGGATGATTGATTTATTTACTGCACGTGCTAGTGATTTCCATAACATTACTACCCCAATTACTAGCCATATGAGGCACAGAAGTCATTAACAGGCAGCCTCAATGTATGTATGACCATGCATGCAATCTCAATCTAGCTAGCTGCTGCGAATCAGACGTACACGGTATATAGGGCGTACCGCGTTCCTCCTGATAACCACCAAAAACATGACAAAGCTTCATGAATTTGGAATCATCAGAAGGAAAAATGTCTCCGCATCAAGCTCAGCCAAGGTCACTCACGTTTCAGTGAAGGACAGCGAGGAATAATTACACTAAATGATCAAGAGATGGTGGATCCACGACTCTTGGAGACATTGTTTTACAAAAGCGCAGGCATCGGGTCTGGCATTGTCAAGTAAAGTCTGGCATGCGCCCAGCAGCAGTCTGAGGCTCTGATTGCAGCAGAACGTCTCCATCAGAGAGCACTAGAAGGTAACGGTGGGATTAAAATGGGCACTGCTGGCACATCCAGGCGGGCAGGGTGTTTTTTTTTTTTTTGTGTGTGTTTTTTTTCGCAGGGCCATTGTTCCATATGTGCTCCACCTGCGCCTCTCAGAGCCGCGCGCCAAACACACGGCCGGCAGGCTCTACCATCCTTGTTGATTGGAAGTTGCCATGGTGATGTTGGAAGCCAGCGATGGGGAGGGGGGGCCGCGCTGTAAATCTCAACATGGTATTTTTTTAATTTAGGAAATTGGCAAAGGAAGTGTAGTAAATGAATCGCCGTTAATAATAATTCACATATGGGACAAAACACAATTAGGCTGTTTTTGGCTACAGGCAAAGAGCAGCCAGCTCCCTCTAAAATATGATCTCATCTCATCAAAGGCACTTCAGCTCTCCCAGTAGTCCTGAGTGAGGAGATATGCCTCTATCTGATAATGATGTTTATGGAAATAATATCACTGAGGATTATCATTGGACACAGAGTGCAGCGAGATGGAGACATCAATCATGAAATGATGAGCTGTATGCCCACCCATAAATTGATTCCTTATCAACCGATGCAAATGGACGGTAAGAGTGATTCAGTGCTTTAGCTTAATAGACGACCGACAGAAAACTGAAAATGAGTTTTTCCCTCTGGGTGCCCAGTACCCAGCCTTGTTTTGTTTAATAACTTATTTTTTCTCAGGGTTGCCTACAGAAAGTGTGTATGGAGTGCAGGGGAGAGGCAAGCAGCAAAGCTCACCCGTAGCTTTTAATAACACGATGGCCACCATCCAGCTTCAGACGAGTGCTGGGATTGGCTGATCCCTTCACACCCTGGCACCTGGAGCAGCCAGAAGTGTATGTGTGTGTGTGTGTGTGTGTGTGTGTGAGAGAGAGAGAGAGAGAGAGAGAGACAGAGAGAGAGGGAGAGGGAGAGAGTGTTATTGGGGGTTGCACTATTGGAGGCGTGATTCAACCGGAATCAAAGGCCCTCACCTGCAACCAAGTGAAAAGAAAAATCATTAAAATGGTTTCAGGCCAAAAGCTCTTGCATAAAATCCAAAAACTTTTAGCATAAAATAATTTTTTTTCTCTGCTGTTGCATTCAAAGTTCAAAGTACGTTCAAGGAAATTCTTGGCTTGACTTTGTTATTTGCAGCAGGTGTGTAAGGGGAATATTTTAGGGCAAAAACCTCCTTTTAAAGTCTGCGGGGCTCCAGTTTATGTGAGATAGACGCCACCACAATGATCCTCCCGACTCACCATGGTGACCCAAGTATTTGCGTGTGATTAGCACCCCCTGCTGAAAACGGCTGTGCAAATATGATATGTACATTTGCATGTTTGTTGTCATTCATTTGACCATTAATCCATAATCCAAACTGTTGTGGTGGTAAACAACATTGTGTGTGCGTGTGTGTGCACGTGTGAGTGTGTATGTGTGTGTGTGTTTGATTGTTCAGCTGTGCTGGTGGGATTGTCCAATGGGTTAATATCTGCAGAACAGAGCTTTGGGCCGAGATCCCAGCATCGATAAAGAAGGATTCAAGAATTCCTGCCATTCGCTGGCACAGAGTTCCTAGTTTAGCAAAGATAAACTCAGACAGAAAGAGACGTCAGTACTGCTAACTGTAAGATGGTAATGTAATAGTAGTCTTGAGATGTTAAACTTCACTTAGTCCTGTTTGTGCGGCTCCTCCGTTGGCTTATGGCCGTGCGGATGTGACCTTTCCAAGTCATTGAAAATGCAGAGTAGCAACAGACAAACTGACCTGCGGAGGAATTAGCCGGTGCCCCTTTCGTCTCCTGCAAACCCAACAGCTTGAACACGCCTGGGCGCTGCCTCACAAAGGCGCTCTACAGAGGAGGCCTATTAATCTTCCCAAAGCCTCCAAAAGCAGAAGAGTCAGTGTGGGCCCCTGAGTTTGGTGCCTGGGGCCCACAGACAGGGCTCCTTGGCAGGCTCCGCAGGGTCACTCTTGGCCCCTGATCAAATAAACAGGGGCAGGACAAGGGCACATGACTATGTACCTGTGCCCTTTGGCAGATGCCAGGGCGAGGCATGCTCCAGGGACAGGTGAAAGGATTATTCCTGGTGCTGCTGGCCTTCACAAACATCAATCAGGATTCTAGCTGCTGTTGCTCGATCATTAAAAGAGGAGATAGATGTCGGCTGATCAGAAAGTGCCAAAGCTTCTCTCTCTCATGTGAGGCCCGACATGGAACCAGTGAAGTGACACCTGTGGCGCCGCTTTTGCCCCACTGTTGTCTCTGTGTTTTAAATGATCATTTCCTAGCATGTGAGACTTTTTTTTTTTTTTTTTACAATCAATTCGATCGACTGAGCTCTTGATGCAAGGAGTGATAATACATGGTAATAAAACATGCGTAATAAAACATGCGTGAAATGTATGTATGTTCTCAGTAGATAACAGAGCAAAATGGACCTGTACAGTATTTTGAGTTGCTGTGCGATCTGAATGCTACAAAGTGATTATTTTACAGCAGAGAGTTTGTTTGTATATGCAATAATTGATGTACAAAAAAAATCCCCAATTATGACTTAATGTATACAAATTCCATCATCATTTGTACATTTCTAAAAGTATTCAAATATATTTGGGTTTTTACTGGGACATTCTGTTTGGTGATGTTTGTTTACTTACATTGGTTGTAGCATTGGTTGTTGTTGCTTTCATTGAAATCTCTTTTGCACACACACTGTTTGTCAGTACTGTAAGCGCTGCCTTGTTGAAGATGCATCATTTGCATCTCTTGTAGCCTTTCATAAAACTCTATTCTTTAGTTTTTTGTGACTGGTGGGAATCAATACCCTTTCCCCACCGGAGTTAACACTATGCTAAGGGCCAAGTGTTATATTTGTACCCAGTTTTGCAGATGGCACATTTGCCAATAAACCAATGGCATCCATCACAGACAGGAGTGAGGCTCAGCTGAGCAGCCTGATGCTGGGGAAGATCCAGGTTGTCATTATAGACACGGCAGTGGATGTGTGTAACGGTGATCAGTCGGTCATGGACAGATGACAGCAACAGCACTTATTTCTCACTGTTTATCCTGAAGACAGACACAAAAATGTCTTTCAATATGCGGTGACTGCAAACTGGCCAATCTCCAGCACAGATATTTATCTGCTCTGCTGAAAGCACAGCAGCACCGCTCACACACAAGTCACCACAATACTATAGGAATGGAGCTGCTTAATTCTAGTGAAATTCACAAATAATTAAGAATACATTGTTAACTCCATTACATATTCAGGGTTGAAAAAGGTTAGTTTTAAAATATAATCCATCACAGACAATTGAAAATCCGTAATGTAATCTGATCACTTTCAATACTTTGCCTCCAAAAACTATAGAGTGGGAACCTAAACTGACACTTTATTCAGTACAGCAACTTGAGTAGTTTTATTAACATCATCTGGTTCAGCAGGGAGGCTTCGTGGTCAGAGAGACCATCCTTCAGCCAGACGACCCGGACTGAAAAACCCGTGTTGCTGAAGTGTCCTCAAGCAAGACGCTAGCGGTCCCAAGGGTGCCGTTCTGTAGCCGACCCTGACCTCTGACCCCCCCTGGAGGAGGTTAAGCAAAGACAGACTTTCCCTTCGGAGACCAAAAAAAGTCTCACATTGTTATTATCTCCATCCATTAACTATTTCAAGCCAGAGTATGTCAGAAAAAAGGATTCCGCGTCACACAGCCATTGAAAATATAGGCAAGGTGCTGCCCTTCTGCAGAGAAACTCCCAAACTCTCTGCATAAATCAGAACAACAAGACGGGAGAGGGGTGCAGCTCTGTGCTTAAAATTAATTTATTAGCAGACTTGCATTGAGCTGCGCCCTTTCCCCCCCCTTTTTTTTTATTTTGGAGCCACAGTGTGAACGGAAGTTTGCTCTCATTATCTCACAAGAACACAATAATTAATCATCTTTTTTCCCCCCAGTGATATTAGAGTGCATGTAGAACTTGTATGCAAGAATTTGCGTTCTCTAACAATGTTTTTTGGCGTGACCCATGACTAAAACTAATCGCGTTTCCTGGACTGATAACTCTCAGAGAACAAAGTGAAACAAAGGCAAACAGGACGGATCCCATTTTATTTGATCACCTTCGCTTGTCCAAATGCACAACCATAAAATCGTCTGCTTATCGTGTTATAGCCTCGGCGTCATTCAGCTGGCTCTATTGCCTCTTAAACAAATAGACCTTGCTTAGGCTTTTCAGTATGTGTAAGGACTTGTCAGAATAGATGTACCCTGCTGAGGCTGCTGCTCTTTTCACCCCACAGCCTGCGAAGACTGAACAGAGCTCCACTGTGCCTCGGCGGACATTGAAATTCCCCCGACGTTTGTACAGTGAATTCCATTTCCTTGCCTTTTGATTCATACTTTTTTTTTTTTTTTTTTTTTTTTTAGTACCTTTTCGTCCTCTGTTTGAACTTATGTGAAGAATTACTCCGCAAATGGAGGTTGGGGTTGGACAAAATGGGTGAAGTGAATCACTTGAGCAGAAAAAAAAAAAGAAAGAAAAAGGAAAAAGAAATGCAAAGAATAATGAAGAAGCATTGATCACAGTCTTTGTGGAGGATGGCTACTTCTGTCAAGGTTCTCACTGAGTGGTCTGTTTGTAAAGGTGCAAATGCAATTTTCACTATTTATCACAGCAGTGCAAAATGGTTCATGTGTTGCAGCAATCGGCGATGAATGGAATACCGCACACCGCATTGAATTATTTGAAAATTCATTTTAACTGACATTTTGAAAATACAACATTCTAGTCTAATCCCACAATTCATATTATATTATGATTTAATCACTTTTTTTTTTTTACTTAGCTCAGTATCATCTACAGCTTCTTGCTCAGGTTTGATGGACAAAAGCTGTAGGTTTGACACTGAATTATTGTGATTAATGATTATTATTAGTGATATCACTGTTTTGCTTTGGCAACAGACACTGAAGCATTTAATGCCAATAAAGCTAATTTGAATTGAATTGAACTGAATTGATTAGCAGCTCAAAAGGAAGTGAAGGTCAACCTGCACCACCGGAACTAACCTTTTTTTTTTTTTTTTTTACCCCACCCTAGTTAGGCCACTCAATGTCTCTATAGCCAATCAAAGGTGCCCACATTGACCGGGGGGTCAGCTCAGAGAAGCCCGTTCTCATCCCGGTGAGGTTCATCTATACTGTATGTGTGGTGTGGATTAGGGGATGAAAGAATGCCACTGACTGTGAAATTGCCTGATTTTTATCGGGGATGTTGGGGAGCAGCTGTGCACAATCCTCTGCCCTAATCCTGGGGCCAGAGAGAGGACCGAGCAAGGAGGGGCGGTGTATATGGGTGTTTTCGCCTGTGTGTGTGTGTGAGTGTGTGTGTGTGCATGCATGCCCGGGTGTATAATGGAGAAGTTCTAAATGGTTGTGTTTCTGCATGCTCCTTCACTAGACAAGTTATCCCTGATAAGTAAAAAAGCCGGTGCTCCTGCTCTCATAACCATATTTTCACCTGTGTGGAACCACCAGTGTCATTGGGATGCGGGGAAGGATTCAGGCAACAGCTCGGCTTTTCATGTTTCAATTGGTATAGAGGCCATCGCCAGTTGAGAGCTGTGTCATAACAATATTATTGATGCGTTGACTGTATAATCCTGTTTCTCCACTATCAGGCCAAGACTACTGCTGGAATAGAGGCGGATAGGAAATCCTGTCGTGAAGTTTATCAACACTTTTGCAGCATTTCAACTCACGCCGCATGAAAGTGAATACATAAACCTGGCTTGCATACACCGCTGAGGGAAAGTGAAAGACGTTCATGTGTTTTAAGCGATGTTAAAATTGAACTGAAATGAGTTTTGTCACAATCTGAGACACCCAGTATTTTAAAAACGTGATAAACTAGAGATTTAAAACAAAGTTACAGGATAGTAAGTCGTGTTTGGTCAATCAAATTACATCATATTTAGAGGTTGGATCATTTACATTTTGGAGATATCGTGATTTTTATTTCCATCAGTATGGCAGGGAAAACAGGGATTCTTTGATGTGGCCAGTTTTTGATGTACTGCCCACACATAAAGAAGCATGTGTGGTGCGGGGTGATAGATGCCACTGAAGTTCTCCCGGCTTTCTGGGAGTGGGGAATGGTTCCTAGTGGCGGCGCTCAGACATTTGCATACGTGATGAATCGCGGCCTATCTCGGCGGCCGCGCCTGACGCATAGGCTGAAATATACTCAGCAGGTGACAGACAAACATATGCCTCGAATGCCATGGGGTCCCGAAGCCGGATCATCTCCAAAGGCTAACTGGCAGGTCTAAGTAGGAATGGCTTTAATACATATTATTCACAAAGAGCATGATTGAACAGAAAAATGTGCCCGGCGTGTACCCAGCTGCTTTGTTGGCACACGGCTCCGCTGCTGCCAGGGCTTCAAGACCCAGCTCGGATTTAGCCATGCATTCACTGAATTCCCCATGCAGCTTTTATTCATTCATTCAGGCATAGGTTTAGCTGTACCAGTTGAACCAATGAACTGGTATGTACGTGTGTGTGTGTGTGTGTGTGAAAGAGAGAGAGAGAGAGTGTGTGCACGTGTGTGTTTGTCATGATACACGTTCCTGAATAGTCATTCTTTATCAGCAATCCTACCATTGGGGGTTTTGAAAAAGCTGACATTTCAAAAAGTCTTTATTTATTCTCCTTTTAATGTATTTTCTCTTGCTTCTTATTTTATCTCCCCATTATGTATTTCCCATTTCCTGATTTCATGTCTTCCTGTAAAGCACTTTGTAAACTCTGCTTTTAGATAAGCGCTATATAAATAAAGTTCATTATTATTACTGTTAAATATAGGAGATGTGACGTAAAAGTAGATGTGATTTAAAAGGGCCTCCTCCACAATGTTGGATCTTCTGTGCCCCTCATTGAATTATTGTAAAGCTGTTTTTCGGACACAGATGCCTGCACTATACAGCTGAAAAGAAGAGTAGAAACCCCTTTCCAACGAGCCGAAAATGAAGACTTTGACCTTTTATTTAGTGTCTGCTTTGCTCTCACTTGAGGTTACAGCACCCCTCTGTGGGCATTTTCATTTCTCCCACTGAGCTGAACTATAATCGTGTTGTGATTTTCATTTTATCTCCATTGTGGTTTCACTTACAATTTCACCTTCTCTTGCCTGTCGCGCACAAAGATGAACCAGTTTTTCTTGGGATTTGTCTTTCTTTGCAGTCCAGTACTTATTTAAGAGTGAGAGGAGAGTCAAAAAACGGGATGTGTTACTCGTGAACCTGTGCTTTCACTCAGCCTGCCAAGGTATTTTACTGCATTCATTATTCACATCCGTGACGGACAACAGAGCCCAGAGGAGCTGCTCTCATCTTTGATACGCAATGACCGCTAAGCACCAAAGATGGAGACGAAAGAAAAAAGAAGAGCAAGAAAACAAGATCTATTCAAGGCTCAATTATCAGTAGCTTCTGGGATAATTGTGGCGTCTCGTTGTATTAAAACTATAAGAAAACTTCAACCACACCGGTCAGGAAGGTACAAAGCACCAGGCAGAAGACTGATTTTCTCACAAGCTGCTGTAGTTTTCCATTTTCATTTCTGAACATATATGAATACATTTTTTCCATAGCTTGCCTCCCAGCCATCTGGAGGTCAGCAGGTGCTTCTACGCTCTCCAGATGTCTTTGGATGCTTCAAGCGGTGTGAGTGTGATGGTTATATTTAGAGATGGAGCGCCCTCTACAGCCAGGGCGGATAAGACTTCAGCCTAGGAACTGTAAGGGAAATCTCTTGGCCTAGGATCCAGGCTCTCATGCTATTGTGTGCCTTGAGCCATTTTAAGAAATCATATTTATTCCCCTCAATTTTTTGGATGTGTGTTACTCGTGTTTTACTTTCACTGGTCAGCACTATGATATTTTTACTATGTGAAAGCTTCATGAACAGAATTATTCACAAGTTTAAGAAATAGCTTTATGTTGGATTCATTTATTTATCAAAAGTTACAAAGTGGTTGCTGACATGGTAATCTTTAATTTAAAACAATTAATAAAATAATAATGATTCAAATGTTAATCAATCATTGTTAAAATGGTTTTGCTATGTTTGCAGGTCAAGTTGCATACAATCTTAAAAAAGGCAATAAGAGCTGAACAATCAATGGATGATAAATCAGTAATTAACATATTTCCCTGAGATACAAAACCAAGATGATTACACAATTAACACCATAGATTCATGTCTTAAAACAGATTGAAAATCCCTGGAATAATCACCGGAAGAACTGAATCATTGTTGACAGACGGGGCCTGTAAATATGTAAAATATGATACAACTGATGAGAATAAACATTTAAATCAGAAATCTGTTTGCCCAGTTTTTAGGTTGATTTCGGTAGAAATGATAAACTGAAGAGTGGATTAATATAAATGTGTTGCATGTATATGCCAGAATTGTTTTCACACTTACCTTTACCGTTTGTCAGCTTTCCAGAGGAAATTTGACTGCAACATAATTCAGTGGGATATTTGTCATTAGTTAAACATTTATGTTTGTCTGACTTCAGTGCGTTTATGCAAAGTTGAGCAAACAACTTAGATACTGTAATATGTTTAGGTAATACATGTTAATAAAATATAATAATTATAATACTAATTGTCACTACTACCAAGCTCTCCCTGGCCAGTGAAGTCAAACTTACATGCTGCCCTTTAAGAGGCTTGCTGTAAAAATCGGACTCCGCTGGGTGGCTTTTTCTCTGGCATTCAGTCACAGCAACATCTGGGGGGAAATTATCCAATATACTCAGCTGCATAGAGAATTGTTCAGTAAGAGAAATGAAAGACTCCCATTTAGTGGCAAGTGAAACTCAGCAGATCAAAACAAGGTCTTTGGGGATTTGATTAAATAACATTTCCCCGAGGATTAATTCTCCACCGCTGCAACTGGGACTGGAGAAAATACAAAGGCACACAAACACCAAACACACGTTTTCTCTGTGAAGACGGAGATGATTTTTTTCAAAGACTCACTTGCCGTGTGATGAACGATGTTGATTTTATCTGGTGGGGGAGAGAAGAGTTGCTGAGCCATTTACAGTATACAGTTTAGCACATTCATTTGTAAGCTGGTTACTTGCACCAGTGTAACTTTCACTGCACCTTTAATGTTTTATGGATATCAAACTTGATGGCTCATACAAACTGATGAAATGATGAAATGTTTATTGTAGGACTAATTCATATTTGTTCAAACAGATTATATCTTTAAACCTGCCATTGATTATGTGAAGTCCCTGAAGATTTTGACTACTGAAAATCTGTCTATTGTTTGTTTTTGGGTTAAAGCTTTCATTCCAACAATCTGGTTCAGGAAAACTATGGTGCGGTGAATGTGCTGAGCCTCTCTTGGATTAGAGGGAAGGTTGGACTCACATGATGAAGACAAGATGAAGGAATATTTACCATAAACACTGTCATCATCCTGTCTGCTGTTGATGATACTCGCTCTCAGCTGATGCAATTTCTCCTGTGGAGCAAAAAGATGCCTTCAGCACTTCTGCACACCGACATAAACATCCATTTATTCACACCTTATTCAAGCTGTTTTTGAGGTTCAAACTAGCTGTGTTATTTTGTTGTGCTCACTGGCTGAGAAAAGGAATAGAGGAGATGTGTCAAAAATCTTGGAGCGACCACAGCTGGCGCCATCATGGGGGTCCAGTGGAGAATTAGCTGTGTGCAAATATGGCTAAATATATAACGACCTAGGTAGAGAAAGAGAGATATCTAATAAAGATTGTTGTGGTATAAGTACGACAGTTCGGTAATGTTATAAGTGAAAGTGAATGGTCCAATAAGGTATTTTCAAATTTAGGTTACTGTGACAGTAAACAACTGTCTTGCCTTTCTTAGTCTTACAGCCTTAGTTGTAGCTTGAGAAGACAGTTCAGTGAACCTCAACATTGTGGCTTTGTTAGCTAGCTAACTAGTCAGCAGCTAGCAAAGCAATTGGTGTTAATGTTAACATCAGACTACTAACACTATTGGCTTTAACTACATAGATACATTAGCTAGTGCAGAAATCAGCTGTAACAGTGATGATTAGCTGACCAGATAGCTAGCTAACCAGCTATATGTTATCTAAACACAAAATCAATCAACATAGACATTAACCATGTTGAATTCTGTTGGGACAATAAGAAGTTCTCAGACATCGTTGCCCAAGTTCTGTGGACCTCCAATATGGCCGCCAGCGGGTGTGCTAGCCCTCTGTCTCCTCTTGAGGACAATAAACTATCATACACCAGCTGCTTTTTGTTATGACAGCCTCTTAGACGGCTTTTTAGAGCCATTTTCTTCACTCGGACAACCGAGCTTGATGTTTCCTCCCTCGGCTTTTGTGTCCGCGCGCTCTGTATTGTGAATGTGCCACAGTGTGATACCTGCTGGATGGTGTCCATGCCCTTCTGAACCCGCTGCCAGTCGCTAAAGCGCTCCAGGGCCTCATCCATAGTGAGAGAGCCTCTCTTCACCCTCTCCTGCAGCTCGATGAGCTGCTGCAGCCCGGGCGTCTGGCTGGGCACAAAGGTGTCATAGGTGGAAGAGATGCTGTCTCGCCCACGTGCTGCAAAAACAAAACCAGAAACAACCCGACAGAATGATCAGCTGCTCTCAGAACTCAAAAAAATTATAGATTTAAAGTGGCAATAGGCTAAGTAAAATTGACCATAACATACCCCTCCTTTCAACACACACACACACACACACACACACACGCACACACACACACACATACACTGACCTCTAGACAAGAAAAACTCATTGTCATTCTGTTTTTTGGACAAAGCCGTAGCCAGTTTGTTGCCTCCAGCAGCGAGACTGTTGTGTGCAGCGTATTTATGTGACAACAACTTAGTAAGGTAGTTTTCGTGTGGTTTAGAAACCATTTTGAAAGAGAATGTAGAAAATTAAAGCTGATCCTTTTTATTTATAATAGGAAACGAGAGGGAAATCAGAAAACAGAGAGCCTCCAGACGGCATGAATATTACCAGGGAAGGTTAATGTGATTTTGCCCATGCACATCTGTAATTTCAGTCAGTCATCCGGATGGTAAAACAATTTTCTGGGGGACTATGGTAATCCAGGGACCTGCCACACAACGTCACCCACAGCACAGCAACACAGGCAAGCGGCTCTATATCTTTGTAATGCCAGATGCAGCGGTTCTTGCACTCTTTTCCACAATTTCCTCTATTCTTCTAATTGTCTTGGCACCAAACTGCGCTTATCTCTTCCTTTTATTGCTCATTTGATATTCTACCCATGTGCGTATATTCTGTTTGTCTTTTCCCCATCTGAATCCTATTACTTTTGCTGTTGCAACGACCTAATTTCCCCACTGGGATCATTTAAATTTCATCTAATCTGATCTAAAGAGTGATGCTGCTCCACTCCGCCACTGGTCATGTGGCCCGGTGCCGAGAGCTCGAGTCAGCAATTGCGTAAAACACCAGATGTGGCTTTGGATGGGATTATCCTAGGATGTTAGAGTTAACTTGTACAGTACAGTAAGTAATTTCAACCGGATAAAATTCCTGTGGTCCTGACTCCTGAGGTAAAAATGTCCAGAAAATCACCAGATCTGCACTGGTAATACTAATGCTGTCCGGATAGGGGGAAATCCGAGGACATTTCTGGGGAAGGTGCCAGCCGGGGACAAAGCTTCGATTCCAGGGACTGTCGCCAGAAAGGTTATTGATCAGTACCAATGACTCAACAATGATTGCATGCCCCGTGTTTCGTGTTTCGGTGCTATAGAAAAGGTGCAGTACCCCCTGCTCACACAGACTAGGACAAACTGCTTTACCAAAGGGAGTCAGATGATCTTTTCTGACTTGTGGTCACAGATACTTCATTAAACTGCTTTACTGTTCATGCAAGGAAGCCCTCCCTTTATTCTTCAAAAGTTACTTCACCAGGTGCTGAGAAACTTACTTTCCAGCCCATGCTCTCAGTTTTGGAAGAAAAACTCCCCACCCCTTGGAGTTTCAAGATGCTCCCAATCCCCCCCGACCCCATCATTGCAGCCACAAAGGCTCAAAAGCCTCGATCTCAAGCCAAACAGGCAAACGGCAAGGCAGTGTTATTATTACAGCTTTTTGCATCATGATATATTACCTCTCCAGCAGACATTTCTGTTGGGTGTCTGCTCTAATTAGCTAGCTTTCTAGCTTTCTAGATTTTACTGTTTATGTCAGGATATGCCTGAGACTTGTGTCCAAGGAGGGAAGTTGTTGCAATTCCTAGTGGTCGTCAATAGAGGACATTAAAAGTCATAGGTTACATAATGCCCCTTTTCTGTAATAATCAATAGAGTGGTTCTAAAAAGTGCTTGACATGCTCATGTAGAAGTGATTGAAGTGATTGAAATTGATGTAACAATTTGGTGTAACAATTTCAAGCACAAAAACAAAAATCAATTTGGTGTAACAACAATTGATTTTTTTCTTGCAAAGTAACATTGCCAATCAGTCTCACCTTGTTTAGTGGGAAGAGAATACAGCGTATCAGAGTCGCCCTGTGGCGTCTTCTTCTGGAACACTGCAAACACAAAGCAGCCTACAGTAAGTATTATATCATTTTCAGACACTTTGCTTACAGTTACATTCACTTTCAAGCACAGTAAACATTACAAGGCTGCCACAAGTCTGGGCTGATACTACAAAGTTCTTAACATTGTTTGTACTCTTGTATTTTAACAAATCTTCCACAAGATGGCGCCATACACTCAATAAAATATGAACCTGTGGCTGGACTGGTCAAAGCTAAATGTGAATATCCAGAATGCTATTAACATATTTTTCAGTGTGTTTCAAAATACTCTACAATGAAATCTGAATATGTGTGAAATAACATATATATATAACTGATTTGGTATTTCACAGCATTCCTCCTTGTTTCTGAGAGAAAGACACATGCATTGAATCAGAGAGACAGATACCCTGGATGATGCTATTGATTGGGCAGGAAGTACTTAGAATGAAATGCTGGACTATTTCGCTGAGCCGGGCATTTCTTCTCTTGCCAGCGGTGGTGGAATTGCCTTAAGGCAGCGGCTTTGTGACCAATACTGGATTACAATTCTACATCCACACCCTGGAAGATACTCCCACCTCCGACTGTTTCCTACATGACAGCAGCGCTCTTTTCCACTTCATTTCAAACATGGCCTCTGTCTCTGTGTTGCATGTAATACAAAACCTTTCTGTGGCTGTGCGGCTAAATTCAAAATGAAACTGTGAGCGGAGCACTGCGTTGGATCCGGTGGAGTTCAGGGGAATCAGTGCAGCAATTACTTTGCTTTGCCTTTGAATGTGTGCAGTATTCTCCACGGAGTTTACATGCCCATTTACTCTTCATAGGATAGTCTAAAATTTTTATTCAGATTTCAGCATTTCAATGTTATTGCGCTGGAGATGTTGCAGCTAACAAAAGAAAACTCCTCATTATTTCCACTTGTGCAGTGTTCTCCAGTAACTGGCACGGCGCCTAATCCTCCACCAAGCCTCATCTCTCCTCTCGCATCTTTCACTGCAGCAGTGGGAGTGAGGAGCAAAATGTGATCCTTGTGTGGTTTTGAAGCTCCACTGTCTCAATAGATGGAAACCTCAGAATCCCTCTCCTTTCTCTCGTGCACACTGGGGACATGGACGATGGAAAACATGTGTAATGACTTATTCTGGCTGACTTGGCCTTGGTCTGGCCAAGATTGGTTGCAGATGGCAGCCCGGTAGTTCCCTCGCTGTTATGAGGAGATGGTTGGGATGCAGAGAGTATAGTATATTGGGCGAGTTCACTGGAGCACTCAATCTCCTTTTCGCTTTGTAAGTCCCACTGGGCAGTGAGCTGGCTCAGTGGATAAGCGCAAGCTCAATAAAGAACGACATAATGGGGAGAGGGTGCCTGTTACACAATCATAATAATTTTTAGACGTGTGTGTGCGGGTGTGCGTGTGTTGCATGCATGTGTGTTGTTTGTATGGATGGTTGGTGAGGGACAATTGTAATATTGGCTCTGGGAAAAGCAATTAATACAGCCTTGTGTGTATGTGCGTGTGCATGTTTGCATTTGAAAGAAGAATAAGAGAAGTAAGAACCGTATCAATGATTTATAATCCTTAATAATACCAGTCACTTTTGGATGTTTCATCTTCATGAATTATTCACGCTGCTGAAATTGAACAGTTAGGGCCTGTGGGCCCTCGACCATCCAGGCAAATGGGTCTTTCTCTTCCTCGCTTTTGTTTGTTTTGCAGAGAGGAGCAACCAACTTTTTGTGGTTTATGTGATCAAAACAAACTGCGTCGCAGAAGCCTCACTGCTCTATTCACCACTGCTCTGCTCACAATGGCAATGCACATTCCAGGCACTTCCTCCCCTCCCACATGATCTCCCAAGATCCCCTTCACAGACTGTACATAACTCAGTCCTGTTTTTCACTCCTAGTCAGTCCTATCATATCTGTGAAGAGGGGGTGATCATGGACGCATGGGAGGCAACAACCTAATAAGAAGGGAGATGAAGTTTATCATCCCCAGAAAAAAAAATTCTAGATCCATAACATCACAAACTGCCTCACAAGTGAGTCATCACAACGGAAATGCTTTATTTTTGGGCTTATCTGTCCATTCGTACCTTGAGCGATGAAGGGGGTGCGGTCTTCCTTAGCCGGGGTGCCCTCAGGCCGCGGCGTGGGTGCTGGTGGGCGGTTGGTAATAAGCGCAGCGTTGCTGGAGGTCAAGATGGTGTCATACTCTTCATCATTCACCCCCAGTGGTGCGTAGGGGTCTTCTTCCCCTTCCTCCTCCCCTTCCTCCTCTCCTTGCTCTTCTCTCTGCACGGCAGTGACGGGAGGATTCCCTAATGGGGATTTAAGGCACATACTGATAACAGCACTGCTAGTATCTCAGAGCCATTGGCTGCATAAGACAGGGTCAGATACAAGTCAGCAGCATGGGCGGGTGGGGGGGCTGCATCATACTAAATGAGACTGTCGTGATGAAGTTCTGCATGCTGTTTTCAGAATCATCATTTCACAGCTAATCAGAAGCAACACTGTGCGGCGTGACCCTCAGCATGAGAGGAGGGGGGGGGGGGGGGGGGGGGGAGTATTCAGCGATGGGAAATGAACAGCACAAAAAGCAAATCTGCCCCAGCTTAATGACACGTAGCAACATTTTTTCCATTACCGGTTTTCCTTTGTCCTCATTCCACTTCTCATCAGCCCCTCACTCACCTGCAGTGCACATCAGTTCGTACACACTGGCATCGCCATTGTCCTCGCCCGGGTTGAACACATTCTGCAACAACAGACCATAAAGAGATGTTCTTTATGACTCTGCCGCATCACGGCGGAGCAGCTCGATAGAGGCAATTCAAAATTCAAAAGAGTGATGCTTCTTCAGTTATGGCGCTGGGTGGTTGCTATACTTATGAGTGGAGGTTTTCATCCCAGCGGTAATACATTTGATAAATCCCGATACAATGAGTGAATGTTTTCCACATTAAGTTAGATTGCAATTGTGTTTTACGATGCGCATTATGTTCTCACTTGTAGCCTGCTTCCAACATTTTTTAGGGGGGAAAGAACATGAAAAACATGAAAGATGAAAATGACTATCCACTCTATAAAAAAAGCACTAAATTACAAATTAAAGCCACATTTTAAGGTCAGTGACCCTGTAGGTTGATGTCACTTTGGTCTGCTTGAATACCATGCATTAATATTTAATGTTTTCATACCAAATATGACCAGTGTCCAGATTATTAATTGAGGTATGTCACTGCAGGGATAGAGAGGTGTGCTATCACAAAGCAAACATAATCCTGCCTGCTGGCAGAATCCATGCACTTCTCCCTCTGAGAGCGACGCTGTGGAGCGGGCCTATTTGCTAATAGCATGCTGAGGGACAGAGAGGGGTATGATCAGAGTAATTATGAAATCACAGACAATCTTCCCCTTTCCGTTCAAACATATCATTTAGTGGGCAATTCAAGACCCAGATTTGGCTTGATATGTGGACTGCATCTGTGATTAGTGATTGAGAATATATTAATTTACTGGCATATTTCGACTTCCAGAAGATATATGAAGAACTCAAGGGTTACAAAATTATTTACAGTGAAAAGCTACTTTCCAAGACAATTTAGTTTGAAGGAGAAATTGACTGAGACGAAAGTTTGGATTGAATGCCATTCCACTGTATATAAACTGTTAATATTACTTCAAATCTGAACCAACTACCATACAAAGCAAAGCAAAGCAAAGAAAGGGTACTGGGTGTGTTTTAATAGACACAAAAACAGCCGGTGTGCTGTGTTATACAGAAAAAAGATTATGCCAACAAATGATTCTATCATAGTGGATATGATAATGTCGTATGCTTATAATTGATTGTATTATTAATTTAAGAGGACACATTTTGAATGTAATAAAAAAAAATCCCATGTGAATAAAATAATTATTTTCTATTCTTTGCAGAACATATGAGATACAGCTCACTTTGATCAGGATGTTCTCCATATAACCAGCCACGCTCTGTGTGCAGTTTCTAAGCAACACAGCCACTCATGACTCAATTACAATATTACACTGTTCCTGGTACTGCAAATTACTTATTGGCTGTCATGAATACGTTACTTAACAGTAGAGGTTCATAACAGCCCCAACAGGTAGACAGGACGGGTTAATTACCATCCCAGCTTGAGCATTGGATTATAATAGTTTGATGCTGTGCTTAAGCATAATGTGCTGTTTTCACTGGTAATTCCTGGAATGGGGAGGGTGGGGGGGGGGGTATTTATTTACAAACCGCAAAATGGTAAATGATTTTGCAGATGTCTGAAATTGCAGGAGCCCCAGGCATTCTGACAAATTCAGTTTCACCACCACAATCCAACCAGCGGTGCTACAGAAAAACAGCAGGAGAGTTGGCCGAACATTACTTTGTTGGAGGAAGGAAGAATTAACCTCATGTGAGTATAGAAGGAGGTCTATAAATCTGTTGTGTGCGGCTGAACTGGTCGGTTCACAAGCTGGCCAGTCCCAGCTCTGCATGCTGACATGATCGTAGTCTGGCCACAGCCTTTTGACATAGTGACTCCATGATAAGGCCGTTTGATGCACTGCAGATTGTGGCATCTCTTCTTCTAGCTCAGCCTATCACATTAAGGCCAGTCACATTCTGCGCATCAAGGGAAAAGAAGCAGTCAACTCAGCAGGCAGGGAGACCTTTCAGACTTCTGCAAAATTATAATCAATCAGTAAATCAGGATGTTTTCTTTAGCTTTCTGGTATTTCAAAGCCAGAAATTCATTATACGATTATGGAAACTGACAACATGGGGTTGATTAAATGTAAGGCCAGTATCTTTCAATAGCGCTGCAGCACACACGCTCCTTGTAGCGTCAGGGATGCAGACAGTTTCCTGACTTCCCTTCAGAGTGAAGATGACCGTATCATTCAAATATTAAACAAATCTCAGGAGATGGCAGACAACTAGCTCATTGTGCAGTAGCTACCCAAACAAACATGGCATGCAAAATAAGTTAGTTGGCATCAGCGGCCAACTGTTGGCCCCAGTGTAAGATGTCATCTAGTCTGGCTTACTTGCATTTGGATAAGAACAGAAAAGTACAGTATGCAACAGATTGACTCTTTGATCCCTTGTTGTAGGAATACCACTGCAAGGTAATTTCTCTTTTTCTAGCTGTAGTCTACTTCAGAGAGAACACATTCAAATCTCTGTTAGGAGTGCACAGGGTCCAGCTAATTGCCGAGTGCAGATACTCAGCCAAATTTGCGATCCAATGATAATGATAAATAAAAACAATGTGGCGTTTGGATTGGTAATTACTATTAGCCAGCCCTATCTTGCAGTTCTAAGATATAAGTTTGCAGCATAGCATTTTCTGTATTTGTAGTCTAGTTATGCTCTCCCTGAATAATTCAGCTTTCCCCTCTGGAGCAGTTCACAGCTAATTAACAAAGAAGTGTGGTGCCAGGCCAAGCTAGTGGATCTGACGTAGGCCCTGTGAGTGATTCAGCCTGTGTGTGGAGCTGGGGACCCATCCATCTAGGATTTATTGACAGAGAGTTGCTACGCCGACGCCCAAATCACTGATCCATCATGGGTTGATTAATTGGAGGTAGGGGAAACACTGTGGATGAGTTAATGAAACTGCCGTACAAAAAGGAGCGAGAACAAAGCCCCACCCCGCACTGATGACTCTCATACCTGCTTACACTAACGCGCCGCACACCGCGCAGTACGTGGGTAATTTTCCCATGTCAAGATGAATTTTAATTACACTCCAACAAAACCCGCAAAGAACTGTCAGCTCCCGGCGCATGTGGAACCTGTCTGACATGTTACATCTATAGGCTTGTGGAAGTCCCTGCGGGGAGACCTCTGCTTGACTCGGCTGCTCCCCTGTCACTTTACTCAGCTCAACGCCGGCTCACAGCGAGCACTTCGACTCACTAGAGCAATCTGATCAAACCTTGCTCCATCTGCAATCACTCGCAATTAGCAGCGTTGCTAGGGGGATAAATACATTTGCAACAGCTGTTGGAGTGTCTAAATTTCCCTCGAGGGGGAATTCTCCATAGGCTGATCCAAGACATCAGAGAGAGTAAAAAGTTACCGGTTTTGCAAACGAAGATGAGGGATAACACATAAATAACACATAAATAAATGTCCATTTTGCTGTACTCTCTTTTGCCAATTGATATACAGTAACTCAACAGTGATTCACACTAGCCTGTTCATTAAAGTTTTTACATTTGCTGTTCTAAACACTCTGGATGGTCTTTCCTGGGAAAAATCCTCTGCTGCACAGGATGTGATGTATTTTCAGTTTCCGGCAGCAGCAACCGCAGTTTGTTTGTAATAAACAGAAGAAGAAGTGGGTAGTTAGCATGGGCAGCGATAGCCACCAAGGCTGAACCAACAAAGAAGTGTCTCTGGGAAGTGCAGTGCAAAAACACCACACCAATGACTGCGTAGCACCAAATATGTTGCCAAAAAACAAAACAAAAACAAACAAGGATCTCGAAGATTACCACTTTAACTCAGCTTTGAAATGTTAGTGCCAGTGACAGTAGATACACCTGTTTGTACTTAGTGTCATTTTGTCTTGACAGTGATTGGCTTGCACATTGCAAGCCAATCACTAATACACAAGATCTGAGGCACTGTAACTAGGCTATTTCCATAAAAAAGGTTTTATGCTCATGTGAAAAATCTGTTTTTATGTTAAATGGAAGGATTGAGAGCGGGCATGTGTTTATCTCTTGCCATGGGTAATTATGTGCAGTTGGAATATGTGGGGAGTTATTTGCAGACCGCACCAGAGAGAACATTAGGGTGTCAACCTGCCATCTTGGCTGTATCACTAGGTGTATCATTTATTTTTTTAATGATTACTGTCCTCACTGCCTAATGAAATTAGCATCGGAAAGAGCATTATGATGCCAGTGTCCTCCGGCTTTATCAAATAAACGGATGCACACGCGTGCATGACGATCCATTACATTTGGATTGCTAGTCATTAGTGAGTAAATGGTGAACGTGCTTCTCTTGTGTTACTGTACCTGCACAGTGAAACAGGAGGTTGAGCAGGGAGAGGCTCTCCATATTAACATCAGAAAATGGCAACCATTACACGAGAAATCTCAACATTAGCGGCTGCATAATCATCCTAATGTATGCAGACGACCTGCACTCACACTGCAAACGCACCACTGTGCATGCATGAACAAACACAGCCTTTCTAGTCTCTGTGGGGGCGGTCCATCAGGAACCTTGCAAGCCGAGCACAGCCGAGACGAGGAGAGCTGGTTAGCCGTAAATCCACTGGCTGTGTCTTGGACTGGAAGTAAAGATGCTGTGGTTAGCGGGGGGAAGGGTGGCGGCGGCGTCTTCCAGGAGGAGAATGAGCTGACCCCTGACACACAGCTCTCTCTCCCTGCTTTCCATCCCTCTATCCACTCCAGCCTGTTCATTATTGATGGAGCACCACTCACTCCACGAGGCCTAACGCAGTACTGGCCTTAGTGAGGGCATTCCTGAGTGCAAGGCTGTATTCTTTGCCTGCGAGATCTCAAGAGGTGCGGCGCATTGTGTCGTTTTCCTCAGCTCTCGTCCAGGTTGCTAACAGGTTGCTATGGAATTCCATTTAGCTGGCATTGCGTTCATTCAGGAAACGGTCTGGACTAGCTACCCAAGAAATGTCTTCGGGTTGTTTTAACTGGCGAAGAAGTCACAGAACATGAAATGTGCTTACCAGATATTAGCGGTTCGAGGAATGCCTGTGCTATATGGATAGACCATAGAGCTAAAACATTACACTGCAAAAAAGGTCCATCTTAACATTTATCAGTCATTTAGTCTCATATTCAACCTTTTAGATTTGATTTTTCTTTAAACAAGAGAAAAATTCTGCCATTGAGGTGAGATAACTCCAATGCAGTTTCACTTGTTTCAGGAATTTTCTAGAAATGAGTGTCACTCTCTTGAAACGAGTCAGAATAAAGCAGATCACTGCACTACTATCAAGAAAATTAAACTTGATTCTACAGAATTCTTGAAACAATTGATTTGCATTGGAAACAAGTGAATTGATCAAACCCCATTGGCAGATTTTTTTCACTTGTTTTAAGAAATTTATGATTTTAGGACTCAATAATAGACTACGTTAAGAGGGAGATTTCTTGCAGTGTATTTTTTAACACCTTACACAAATGAATGCCTACTGGAACAAGGTGAAAGTCATCATGAGACAGAGAAGAATGACTATAAATAGGTACAAACGAGATAGAGAGGCTGATAGAGAGACCCAAGAGATGCAAATGGCCAATGAGGAAATGGTTACCAGTGTTTCCTTCAGCAAGATGTGAAGCTCTGTATGGCCGTGACTCTTGGCGATCTGGATGGGCGTCTGTCCGTGGCGGTTGGCTGTGCACAGCGCCCGCTCAGCACCCGGGCACTGCAGCAGCAGGCTGGAGACGCTCTTGAACCCGTTCTGGGCGGCAAAGTGGAGGAGCGAGGGCACGTCCGCAAGGTGGAGCTCTGCTGAAGACGATTTGGTTGGGTGAAAACAAGAATCTGCCCCTAAAATTGTCATTTTTTACAAAGTCTAGCTGATTTATGTAACAGTGTGCACACAGTATTCTTTAAAGACTGAAGATTGTACTTGATGAAGTCAGTGTTTCTTTCAGTGCCTCCATCTAGGTGATAACTTTAAATTGACCCAATGCAGTCTGAGGATTTTGGGTTCTTTCTTTCTTTCTCTGTCTCTTTTTGACGTGTTTACATTGAAAAGCGTGGAAGAAAGACAGCTCCGAGGCACATATTGACCTGTTTGTCATGGAAACATTTCCCTATGCCCTTTTTAGCAGAGTTAAGAATCAATCTCAGCAGCTGATGAAGCCATCAATCTGCCGCATAATGAGCCAAGAAATAATGGAAGGCTTTCTTCATGGCGGATAATGTGCATCATGCAGGAGGAATAAATTGTGTGAGCAGTAGCCTATGTTGCATCCATGCT
This sequence comes from Centroberyx gerrardi, assembly GCF_048128805.1. Lineage (NCBI taxonomy): Eukaryota > Metazoa > Chordata > Actinopteri > Beryciformes > Berycidae > Centroberyx > Centroberyx gerrardi. The sequence continues at coordinate 14,642,712 of NC_136019.1, forward strand.
GTTGTATAAACACATGCTAAGAGGAAGATAATGAATTAATTGGAGATACTGTTGTGTTGAGAAATTACCATAAATGCTGCTAATGTCTTGTATGTAAAACAAGGCATTCATCATTTTCTTTCATTGTCACCTGTCAGCTCACGTAATGGTAATAAGTTATTCCTATGCAGATCTACAGTAACTGGACTGTATGTGTGAATAATAAGCAAAAGTCAACCGGCTCACAAAAAATGTCTGATTATTACATTTCAATATTTTAGAGATAATATACAACTACTGTGTTTTGGTCACTTACTATATCATACTTTAGCTAACATCACATAAAAGATTTCTTTGTCAAATAAAAAAATGATTAGAGATGAATCACAGTCAACAAATCTTTTAAGATGGTGTGTTTGCTTGAGCATCAATGAAATTCAAAACGTGTGAAAGTGGTGATGGGCTTGGTTGGCCCCAGTAAGACTTTCCCTCATGGTTTGCGGTGTGACTACTCAGAAGATATTAATCACTCTCAGTCTTACAGTACCTCTCTCAGGTGCTTTTTCACACCGCAGTCCCGGAAAGCCCCCGGTGGGCATTCCCTCCAGCAGCATGGAGGACAACTTCTGGTCCAGCTTCTCCACAGACGACACCTGAAGAGCCTGCCGTCCACACAGACACTCAATTTGAAACCATCGGTTGAGGCATGGCTCCAAAGAGGAAGTAGGAACCTTTTTTTTTTTTTCATTGCTAAACTATAATTCACAGTGAACAAGTAATGCTAGCTCCTAGAAAACAATGGGAGTGTATTTGTTCAGCTTTGTAAGGACATCCAGCATTGTACGGCGGAGTATGTAATGGCAAAATGCAAAAATAGCAGGTTGGATACAAAATAATTTGGGGTGGGTAAAAGTTATTACTACCAGACATCAGTGTCCTGTATTGCCAATTTCGAGTCTTAGTTTGAAAGATGGCAGCATTCATTATTCTCATTCATTCTCTTGGCAAATTGGGCTTTTGGCATTGGGAAGTGGACTGCTCAAGTTTGCTTCTTCAGCAAAAGAGGCCTAATCAAATCAAGTGTTCATGGCTGAGGCAAGGCTGAAACTAAAACCTGCCGTCTCTTCAGTTTCAGAAAGGAGATGGTACAGCAGTGCACATAAACATCAGCAGGAAATATGCTGATTCAAATTATCAGCTGTTTTTCAATGTCTTTCTAATGGCTTGATGTGGATCGATCACAGGCAGCGTTTTGGGGTGGGGATTGACGCATTTCTGTAACTGAGTTACATAACGGTGAGTCACTAAGTATAATAACACATTCAAACTGGCTAGGTGGAATTACTTTGATTGAGGAGGAAGAGAAAAGCATTGTGCTCACACATATCCTTACATTACTAAATCAGTGATTGACCACTTATTTGAATGCATTTACAAAGACAACTTCACAGTACTTAATTAGGCCTACTCTCCAAAGTAATTCTGTAATGCAACTTATTACTTTGTTTGAAAGATTACACTTTGAAATACATACTATTTTCTCAGCGCTTTTACCCAACACTGATCGTAAACCACAGTTTACAGAAACCGTTCTATCAAATAAATAAAGTTTAGAAACATGTCGACAAGCTACATTTTAATTATAGTTCTGTCGTTCGCTGCAGTATTTGTTGAAAGCTTATGTGGCAATGTTGCCAGCCAATATCCACAACTGCAAATAGGCAACGTTATTTCTTGGAAAGTTAGATTCATAATATAAAAAGATATATCCCTTGGTCTAATTTTGATGTAAAATATGATCTTTAGATAAGGTTTTCAAAATAAAAGTATGATAAACAGCTCCAACTCCTAATAAGTTGTATGGACTAAAATGTAAATATTCTACCTGAGTAAAATATCCCTGTAACGGCCCTAAACAGCAGGCCTACCTGACACATGAAGTCTACAGGATCTGCCACCCTGGTCAGGAGGCGACTGATCTCCTCCATGGTGCTGTAGTACTGTAACTGGGCCTTGCTCAGTGCCTCTCCACCGCTGTACAGGGTCACACTGACGTTTCCTGCTGGGAAATCTGCAGCGGACAACACATAGTAACTGCACAGAGGCACTTAGATGTGGTTTGGGGCACATTTTAACACCTCACTTATAACCCATTTCAAATAGGGCATTAGGAGGAAAAAAAGAAAGGTGAGAGGTTTGAAGCAGAAGAAAAAGAAGAAGAAGAACAATCTGTATATGTAGCACTTTTCAACACAGGGTTACAAATTGATTTACAAAGGATAAAAAAAAACATAAAATCAACAGCAAAAGCAATAACAGCAAGCGGGAAATATAAAAGCCAGTCAAGAGGGAGGTCAAAAACAATAATAAACGCTCATTACATAATAGCGAGTCTATAAAAGTGAGTTTTAAGAAGTGATGATGCAGATTTAGCAGCCTGAGCTCCTCATGCAGGTCGATCCAAACTGTGGGAACCGATAACAACTTGTTTTTAACCTGCATTTTGGAACAGCCAATAGAAATCTTCCCTCAGGCTATGATCCAGCTCATACGGGATTAAAAGGTCAGAGATAGACCCATCTGTACCTTAAATGTGATCAGTAAAATCTTAAAATAATTTCTGGTAGCCTTTCTTTTCATTTTGTCCCAGCAGGAATCCTAGCTGCTGTGTTTTGTACAGGTTTGGGTGGACAGACAGACTTCTGACTGAGGCAGGAATACAGAGAATTGCAGTTGTCTAAGCAAAAAAAAAGATAAAAACATGAATGACTTTCTCCAGATCACTGAAGGACAAAAACTGCTTACTTTTGGAAACTCTCTTAACCTTCTTGCAAAAGCTGAAATTGGCATAAAAAACTTTACACCCAAGTTTCTAGCTGCTGGCTTTACATTGGCAGACACAGTACCTATTTGATGGTGAATCCATTTAATGAAGTTGGACTAGTTTTGGTGTGGTTTCATGTGGTTGTACTGTACGCCATTGCGAGGGCTTCTTTCCCCGTCTCTCCATTCAGTTTACGACATGAACCAATGATTATATTCCACCGTTTCCACAAGTTGAACTGCCAGTGAAGTGAAAGATATCACTGTAATAAGCATTCCTTTCATCATATACAGATTCGTTTTAATGATTTTGCTCACCTGGTGCATTGACACACAGGATCTGCTCATTCCAGTGGAGCGGCTTCAGTCTCACCCTCTGACTGCCACCGCTGAACTCCACCTCAGCGTCGCTGCCAGCCACTTGATCTTTCAGAAGAATGAATACCTCCTTGGAGCTCTACGAAAGAGAGACAACAGCATAACAGTATGTACCGCAGTATAGTGAGTGTTTGGTGTGTTTTATGAAATATAGGGCCCACTAGCGACTGGATCAGTGTCTCACCCCACAGGGAACTCTGGGAGGGACGACCACGACGCCCGATCTGACTCCAGGTGACTGCATTTGCTCCGGCTTCTGCTCTGATCCTGATGATCTACTTGGCAAGGGGTTGACATTTACTGCTGCGGCTGATGCACCTTTGAAAGACAGGACACTAATCTTGAATTACGCTCTAGCAGTGTTTACGTAAAGTGTCGTTCAAAAGTCTGAAGTTTAGCCAGGTGTGTGTGTGTGTTTATTTAAAACTGGAAGGTATTTCACCACAATTTGGGAAAATGCTGTAATGTGGTAATGAGGTTTTATGTGTTATTGTGTATTATTGTGATTATCTTAAAGTCACACTGAAATGAAAAATTGAGCAGCATACCATATACCTATTTGACGATTGTGACTTTAAAAAATGATTCAAATAGTCATAGAAGCAACAACAAAACTTCAACAAAAAATCAGAGTCTGAGTCAGAGTAAGCTTAAACAACCTATTCATGAATACCAGATATCTATCTCAAGGTTAACGAGTGACTTGTGCTGGTGTGCAGAACAAAAACAGTAGACTGAGCAACATACAGTAGATAATATGATTCGTGCTCAAAACGTACAATGAATGTTCCTTTTTCCTCTGCTTTAACCACTCAGGCAGCTCAGGGGAGAGCAGAAGAATAGAAAAAATGTGTGGGCACTTCATCATCAGTGTCATTTCTATGTGTAGGAGCAACACCAGACAGTCTCTAATTTACAGAAAATGTTCTTATTAAACATTATATTATTGATTTGAAGGTTGTTTAGGATGATTTCTCCATTTCTTGTATTGTTGGATATGTTCCTGTGTTTTGAAACATGCCACAGGTGTCTCTATGATGCCCATTAAATGTCACATTAGCTCAGTTTTGATAATGTTTATGGCGATTATTATGCATTTGCAGTTTCACCTGGGCTATAGAGTAAGCCCAGTCAAACAAATACCTACAAACTAACAATCAAACAGAATTATTCTTTAAGACTAGGGAGAATGTTTCCTTCAATGCCCTGTACTTCTGCCTTTATATTCTAACTGTGAGTGGGAGGCTGGTCTGAACTGCTTTATTGTGTCACAGTGTGATGAAGTGAACATGGTTCATTTGAATTTGCATGGCTAGAGATAACTAATCAGAGACGGCCAAAGAGGAAACACTGGCTATTTTGCATCAGATGTTCCTCCTGCACACACCTGTATCAATATCAGTTTTGGTGCCCCTTGTTATTTTATACAAATAGTGCAATTAGGAAAAACGGGAATGGAGACAGGGGGTAACTGGCAGGGAAGATGAGGACGAGCTACAAGACACCACAGTTTCACCAAACTTGCCTCTGCAGCTGGTGCTAAGAAACATTAATTGTCAGTCTTCAGCATACATAATTCTCAGGAAAAAAAAAAAAAAGGAAAAGTCACTAAACAGGTTGCCAAGCCGCTGCTGAGGCATTCTTACAAATAATGAGCATTCTTTTCCCTTCGCATTCATGACAGGGGAACAGCAAGGCCACACATAATCTTTCCTGGAAGACGTCTGTGTCGAGGAGTGTGATTGTATTCTGGGTTTCCAAGATTAGGACGCACGCAGCGTCTGAATTTCCGATCTGTTTTACTCTCTTCCATTATGATATTATCCAGTGGTATAAGCCAGGGGGAGACCGATGTATCGCTTTACGGATAAAAGTGATAAAAGTCAGATATCGGCCAGTCAATGGCGTCTACCTCTGATAAGATGACTTTGATGGAGTTTGTTTGATTGCATGTTCATTGTACAATTGAGTATGCATGTTTTATTATGACGATGGTTATTATCATCCTTAGTTTCAGTGGAGACTTTTGGTGTCCCATGGTCTAAATGTTGTTTCAGAGGCTTTTCCACTGAACACTTGGGGGATTTTTTGGGCATGAATCTGATCAAATTTAAAGATGTTGAATATCAGCACAAAATATCAGCTATCGGCAGCTTCAGTCCAAAAATATTGGTATCAGCCTTGAAAAATCCACTTCCATTGAACCCTAGTATTAACTGTGTGGTGATCATTCTCATCTTCTTATGCACTGATTGTCGTGATATGAAATGATAAGAACTAGTTTCGCTTAACTTGACTTATTTAAAGAAAGAGGGTGGAGTTATGGGGAAACAGAGGTGGAATACAATGGTTCCACGTCTCACTGGTTCCCAAAATAGGGTCTGGGGACCTACAGGGGTCCTTGAGGGGGTCCCAGGGGGTCCTCAGTGAACAGACAAATAGTTTAATTTCACTATTATTTCATTCTGTAGAGGTTAGCACAGTGAGAGAATGTATGAGGATGACTGTTTTGTTCATGAGATGCACTCTCCACACTGTTGCCTCCCATCTTATAGTATAGACAGCTGTGTATCAAGTCATATCTAACAACAAAATCCCCTCAGATGTTACCAAATGTGGTCAGCGGTCTAATATGTAGCTCTTTGGGGGTCCTATAAAAACTGAATACGTTTGGGAAGCGACGTCATACCTTTCCTCACAATATCAGTGACAGTGGACAAGTACTCGTGAGCATCTTGTTCGCTGGAGATCAGCAGGCACTGGTCTCCGTTGAGGGGCACCACCTCCAGCAGAGGGGCCAGGCTGTCCACCCCGCACAGCAGCACCACCACACGACCCGCGGGACTCAGCACCCGGGCCAGGAAGAAGCGCCACAGCTGGCACAGGCCCTCCAGCATGCCCTTGGAGAGGATCAGGAGCTTGCACTTGTACTCGCCCAGCCTGAGGAAGTCGTCCCGCCGGCTGGACACCGTGGCGATGTCGTAGCAGAAGATCCCACCCTCCGGGATGGGGCCGGTGAAGATGGAGCGCAGGTAGGTGGCCCACTGCTCCGCCTCCGACTCGTAGATGATGAGCAGGTCCTCAGCTGAAGAGAGAGATAATAGGGAAAAATCCCAGAATGAAAAAGGAATTGGAAGTTCACAATGAATTTTAACATATTTTGTTAAGAAATAGTTGAATATCAACAGTGGACTATTCAATAAAATTGAATAGTCCACTGTTGATATTCAACTATCAGGTGACAAAAAGTAGATGTTCAACAAAGTGTCACTTGCCTATTTGCTGCATCTCTACAAACTATGTAACCTTAATCCTGACCCCATTTTTAAATCTAAACCCCACTCTAACATTAACTCTAACCCAGACACTGAATATCTACTTTTCACACTACTGTAAATATCACCTGAAACTCAGTAGACTTTGTAGTGACACATTTTTAACAGTATAACAGTATCTTAACAGTATAATAGTGTTTTTCTGGAAAAACTGAATGTGTCCCTGTTCTTCATTATTTTACTTTAAGCTGCATAAGTTACATTTGTGGGAACAGGCATGTTTCCAATGTTTCCAGACTGTCCTGCAACTGACCCACATACTGTAGAGGGAAAGTGTTACTGCCTCCACTGCAACACAACAAGATATAACATACTGTATGGAGAGGATGTGCAAGCTAAGATCTTGACTCACACAATCAGTATTTAAATACCTTAACTCACAGGGTGTGTTCAGAAAATATGTGAATTATTCTTTTTACTGATGTTGCTTAGATATTGAAATCTAAAAACAAACAGACTAAGCATGGAAATTTAATTATTGTTGCTGTCAACATTGTGCCAACAAAACGATACAGCTGTAAGACACTAATTTAAATATATTATAATATTACAAATTCAGACTGAAACAATGCTGGTGTCACCATGATGATAAAGCAGCAAGACATACAAATTAAATCAATTCATCTTTATCGTTACCCCAGTAAAAACGTATATGATAATAAAATAATGCAATAATGAATGAATAATGAAAAGGGATGGCTTACCTATCTGGCTCATGGTTGCAGTGCTGTTTGTCTGCAGGTCTCACTTCGCAGTGACATGGAAAACAGTGCTGCTATGCAGGCGCAGGTCAGATAAGAGGGAGTTTCCTGCTACGCAAGATTGGACAAGGAGATGAGACCAATTTTTCAAAGTGAACATGCAGGAAAACCTTTCTGTGCAGTTGCTGACGAGGGAGTACTGGTTCAATGGCAACATTTCCCTGCAACAAAGTTGATATGGAATTAAAATATGATGAAAAATCTGTACCCATGCTCTGTGGTTTGGACATGGAGCCATTCTGTCAACCAGGTTATTTTCTGACATCGTTAATCAAGGAACTGGCTGAAAGCACCTCTCTACTTCTGTATATTGAGCCTGATATGCAGAATGGTGTTATAAATTTTGTTATAAAAGGTTTATAACTAGGCAAAGTTCATTCTGAAGAGGGCAGTAGCATGAAACATGTATCATCTGCATTGAAAAAACTGATCGTCAACTAAAACTAAGATGAAAACGAGGTGTTAAAAAACATTGTTGTAAACTGAAATAAACATAAAAACAAGACTGAAACTGAACTAAATCTTGTCTACTTCTGAAACAAAACTAAACTAAAACAGAAATAGCCTATATGACATATTTTTAGTTTTATGTTTGTTTATATGCAAGGGAATGAACTTTGGGTGGAGAATTTTGAAGTGGTCCCAAATTAGTTAGTTGAACATATTCATGAAAAATGTATGTGAATAAATTAGAAAAATAATTTATGATTTATTGTTTCTATTACACAATACCTGTTGAAAATACATACAAAATGTCTGTTCTGAACTTCTGTCATTATACAGTTAAACAATACCAGCCCAGCCAAAAACACTAAAACTAGAACTGAAACTAAATAAAAACTAAACTAAAACACAAAAACAAGAAATAAACTAAAACTACCAAAGCCACACTGAAAACTAACTCCTAAACTGAAATGAAATACAAATGATATACTTAACTTGCATCTTTAATAACCATGCCAATTATTTATATTATTTACATAAAACTTTCCTGGAGAAAGATGGAAGACGGCTCCATGCAAGCTTAATAATGGCAGACTGAGGTTGAGTCGGTGACTTGAGCAGAATTTAATTCCAGTCTGCAAAGCCGGAGTGAGCAGGGCACACCAAGTCCATTTTAAACTGACTAGAAGTTGAGGTGTGGTAAAAAACTATTGATCTAGTGTGAATGTCTACACTACAGGCAGAGATAAAGAGGCTGTGGGATGTTCTGGCCTAGTTAGTATGCACACATACAGTCCCTTATTGAGAGAAATCTTACACTCAGGGCTCCATTAAGTGCCTCCATCTGCCAAACAGCTGACTCATACTACACCAATGTCTCACTAATGGCAGCGTGCTACCATTTATTTCCTTTGAGAAACAGTAGGGGAACTGAAGTGCACAATTGTAGGGAAAATGAGCAGGTGAAAGCTGAAGTCTACTTCATGCAAAACGATGCCATTATCTCTAGTGAGGAAGCGACCACCGGTCTAGGTGCTGTGTACCTGGTGACTCACCGGCGGCACGTCACGCTGCTTTCCCAGCATTCAAACATACTGATGCAAAGATGGTGCGCTTTGTTTATGGCCGCAGCATGCACACACACACACACACACACACACACACACACACACACACACACACACACACACATCCATCCACAAAGGATCTCTAGATCTCTGCATCCAGATCTCTAATACAACCAATAACTTGCTATCCAGGCCTACTATCTGTCCATAACATGTGATTTACTGGTAAATAAAATGATTGGTTAACTGTAACCTCCAGTCAGTGATCATCAGAAGACAAACAACCACCAATATAAACAAAAAAAACATTTATATGTTCAGAAAAAGTTGATTCATGCCTTTTCCCTCCCTATCCTCATATAATTTACACCAGTTTGATGCTGCTTACTATGATGTATACTATTGATTTATGTTAGAGAGATGCCAGCCTGTTATGGGGGCTTAAAATCATTTATATTTTCAGAAAAGAAGGTCACTACTTCACTACATCCTTGGTGAAAACTGACTCAGGGAAAATAAATGTGACCAACTTTATGCTACATCATGGGATACAACATATCCACAAGAAAACCCAAGAACTCATTTGGTTTGATTCCTTTTACAGGCACACTGTCTGAGAACCAGCCAATCAGAACGTGAGCAGGAAAGCAACAGCAACATGACAGGGGATGCTATTCTTTCTGGTTGGCTAAACTGTCACAAACTGTCTGTGGACAAATTCAATACATATCTGCAATGCAGGAGTTCTATGCAGGAGTAGAAACAGTTTGAAGTTGTTGAAAAACCTGCATGTGTCCCAATGGTTATGTGCATGCAAACCCCCCCCCTTTTTTTGTCTATTGTATTATACAGTAGGCTTAGGCTACATTTGCAACTTGTGATGCACATGCAAATTGTTCATCTACAGTTACAGGTTTTGAATGGCTTTTAGCCCCATACATTTTAGCTTATTAAAAGCTTATTAAAAAAGCTTATTAAAAAAATGAGATGGGCACACACACATTCCTTTTTCAATCCCTCTACTCCTTAATTGGCATCTAAATCAAACAGATTTGATATGATTATGACTTTAAATTCTTATCTTTCAATGTCTGTGATGGAAGATGCCCCCCCCACACACACACAAACACACCTTTTCCAACCTGACTCAACTATATAGTGTTTCTCAGCTTGTGATCTCTAGGAACATCAAAGCCAAGTACTGAAATGTAGTATATTCCCAAACAAGGGTTAACTAAAACTAACACTAAAACTAGGCATGAAAAAGCCTCCAAACCCATCTGAAATAATATAATTGGAAACATTATGCTGCCATCAAGGCTCTATACCAAACACCTGTTGCGTGTGTTCAGACATTTGGGGGTGAAACATGGAGACGTGCTGTCTCCCACATATGCAAATGATTTAGCCGTTCAACCGTTCATATCAACCTTCTAAACTGGGGTTTAAAGTGGTTGATATTGTATGCAGAAGACCTGCAGAATATGCTAAATATTGTTGCTGAATGGTGTTGGAAATGAAGACTTGTGGTAAATCAGGATAAAATGCAAATTGTTCATTTTAGCAAAGAATGTGTTGAGTGAAGCCGTTTTCCTTTTATCTTTGGTTCTACAGTGTACAGTCATATACCGAGCAGTACAAGTACCTTGCCTTGATTTTGGATGAACACCTGACCTTTAAAGAGGGTGTGGGTGTATTATCTGATTCAGCTGGAGAGCAGTGGGAGCAGTATTGAATAGAGTGAAAGCCTGTAAGAACAGAGGATTTTGTATATACACAACTGTACAAGTCCTGTGTATGTCCTGTTTTAGATCATGTGTGGGGATTTCAGGAACACACAAATTGTAACACAATTCAATACAGGGCTATTCGCTGTTTTTCTGGGACAAGCTCCCTCCGATTCTAGCTATCTGTGGGAACCAACTGATATCAGACACAAATGTGAGATGCTTTGATTAGACCAGTAAAATATTTATTTGGGAAAATTCTAACTCATGGGCTAGTGAAATAATGTCTTTATTTTTTATATGACTGATTATTCATTTATTGTAGCTTACAATGTGACATACAGGATATTAGAAATAAGTTATTCCTTATGCACAGATTAATATGATCAATAGATATATGGTATAAACCTAAACCTGTTATTAAGAATATGGTCTGGTACTTCACCTTTAGCCATAGAAACAGCCCCCCAGAGGAGGACAGACTGTCTGTTGTGTGATTTGGGACAAACTGAAAATTAAATCCACTTTGTGTTCTATTGTCCCTTATATGATGAAATGAGAAGTGTGCTCTTTAGTAAAATGTCTTCTATCTCTGTTCATTTCTTTTGGTTGGGGTATTCTATTTGTCAAACTTTATCTGTAAGGCCTGGGAAAAAAAGGCAAAACACTTTGTTTTTATGATACTTGAGTTTGCATAAGGATATGCTGCTCTTTACGTTGTAGACGATGCAACTGAATGCATACTGTCCTGTCAGTCCATGTGGGCTGGGTACTTTGTGCATGGCAATAAAATAAATTAAATCAAATAATGTCATATAAAAATGAACCTGATTTCTTTTCAGTTTCAGTCTGTTGGCCATGCTATGACTGAAATGGAAAGAGAGTCACATGTTTAGGCGTGAGCCCCAGATTAACTATCAATATTTTTTCAACACATTGAAACCTATTGGAACCAGCTAATGCAAACCAGGTACTACTAAAACACTCTATACAGGCATGACCATTGAAATCCTCGACTTCAACAAACCTACAAACCTATAGGAACTAAACTTATAGCCCAAATACAAAAATAAAACTTAGATAAAACTAGTAGGCTAGATGCTGTGTGAAACCTCAATCAAACTTAACTGAAATGGAAACCAATAACTAAAATGAAAGGGGCCTTTTGAAGACAACTTTACACAAGATCTTTTTTCTCTGTATTGGGGAGATTCATTAAGACACAGAACCCAAATGCTTAGTTCAATTCATCATTTAATCATTTATGCCCAATGTACTATATTGAAAAACACTACCAATAAATAGTAGCCTATGTGGAATGATGGCTGAGTCTAAAAGTGAATATTCAATAACAGGCAAGGCAGGCTAATGTCTGTCTGAAAGAAACTCTGTAACAGATGTGGTTGGCTTGGTCGTCGTTCACCTGCCGGGGCCCTGAGGAGTCTTCAGACTGGCTTGTGTAGGCCTTTGGAAATCACATTCTCATTACTTCTGCAACCCTTTACCCATTAGCCTTCTCTTGGGTTAGAAATGTAAAGGTTTGTGCACATAGACCAGTCAATAGAATGGAGTCAAAGGACACCTGCAAAAAGTAGAATTAAGACTTATTCTCCAGGTTCTCTAATGAAAAATCACAATAATATGCCTATTTTATCCCTATAAGGACTTAGAGGGCCTGTGGTACTTAACAGTGAGTTCATTGTGACATTAATGTACTTTATGGTGTATTTTTTTTTTATTTCTTCTTATCCAGAAGTAGCAGGGGCTGCAATGTTTATTATTTATTTGTATTCTTTTTTTCTTTTTTTTTTTCTACTGCAACCCATATGGGAAAAATACATTTCACATATACTTCAGAATATGTTTAGAGATATAAATACATAATAAAAATTGCCCCCAAAAATGTTTTGTAGTCTAAATATATAGTGGAGAATGTATTTCCAGTGTCCAAATACATTTTAAACGAATGTCTTATTTATTTATTTATTTATTTATGTATCTATTTATTTATTTATTTATTTAATGACTATTGGGCATGCACAGCTAGAAACTGAGATCATAATTTATTCGTACCAGGCTAGATTGACACAGGAACAGTCCTTTCATAAAAGCAGATGTAAAGGCAGAGCTGCAGCCTGCCGCTCTCCGCCAATGGGAAGAGCCGGTGCGAGTCGGGGGCGGGTCCTGTCGGTAAGCAGGTTAGGCTGCACACTGCGCTCAGACAACTTGACACAGAGTAACAGTAAATCAGACAGAGCTGCTCCTACAGCACCAGCAGTGAAATTGTAACCCTGTTGCAAGTATTTTTGGCCACTGATAGGACCAAGTGAGATCACTGCGGTCTCTTCCTCTCGGATAGACTCACAGTTGTTCGGCAAGAGCAACGCCGGGATCGTTTTCAGACGCATTTCTGCTATATCTCAATATTATATCACACTGGAAATGTCCGAAAACAAGCCGAATGATGACCCGAAGTTATCTACGACGGACAGGGTGGTGAAATGTAAGTGAAATTTCGATGCAGTTTAACCACACCGTTCTTACGTTGGTGAAGCCAGACGCTACAAACAGAGCTGTCTCTGACCAACAGGAGCAGACTTGAACAATTCATGGTCGCAGCAGCAGCAGCAGCAGCAGCAGCAAATCTAGTCGAAATTATTTGCTGGCTACAGAGGAAGAAGGGTGTTAGCCGAGCTATGACAGCAGTAAAGTAGGAAGTGAGGGTAACTCCAGTTGTAGCCTACAACAATAATTTAGCTCGAAATGTGTCACATTCAGCCTGTGAGGCGTGATATAGCCGCTTGTCTCTATACACTGTGTTCACTAGCAACGAATGAACAGCTAACAGTGTGTGAGATGCATGACCATTTCATTGTCACACACACACACACACACACACACACATTGCACAGCAAGAAAGCAGTTTATGCATGCAGAGATATTGCACAACCATTGCATTCAACCCAAGGGCGTTTTTTTCCTCATTTTGCATGCATCACCAAACATAGTTCGGCTGAGGCTTTTTTCATCATTGCATAATACTACTTGATGTAGCCTATGTTTAGTCATTTCACATTTGGAGTATTCATTATGTGCATTTAGTATTCATGCCATATGGGCTCTTTCTTCCTGTCTCCTGTGTGTTTACAGGTCTGTCATGCCACCTTTGCAGTGTACCATAAGAATGCAATAAAGATCATAATCACATCGACCTAGCCCTTGAACAGGGAGTAAGAACAGTGAAGCCTACAGTACCTAGATTTCATGCCACTTTGATGCTGTCACTTGTAGGCTATTTAGTCAACACTCCACTGAAGTTGCAGAATCAAACCCTATTTCTCTGTTTTTTTTTTCTCTTCTATTTTTTCCCAGAGTGTGATCCCTTTATGTCAATCTCAGTTCTATTTCTTGTGGTAGAAAACAAAAGCAAAGCCCGTTAACTCAGATGGAGGATGATAAAACGTATTTATTTGTGGATACCAGTGTGCTGGGCGGTTTTGATCCAACACTAGTTGGAAACATTATTTTCTCTGGCTGTATCACAACAAGCATGTGCAGGGATCACAGGCTGCACAGGCACAGGGGGGAATTGTTGAGTAATTTTATTCAGGCGTAGTTGCTGTCAGGGTTCAACCAGTAGAAATGATCGGATCATCAGTGACCATTGAACATTTAGATGTGGTGAGAAAAGAGGGGAGGCAACGACACAGTGTTCAAAAGACCATGAGTGGAATGATTGACTATACGCTACATGAAAGGCAGCCATGAGCTGTGGCTTGCTAAGCTCTATCGCAAATATAGTTCCACTTCATTAGTTTCTTAAGCATCGCCTGCACCATTTGAAATGGGAAAGCACTGCCTAAATTAAACAAATGACAACTGTAACCATCCCCCCCTCCCCACTTGCTCAGCGAGTGCAGGAGCTAGCCAATTGTGTGGAGGCTACATTTTGCTCTGGAAATGGGGCTGAGTATTAAGAGAGTCACGGCATGTCTTGGGTGCTTTTGTAATGAATATTTCAAGAGATCATCCCCCACAGTCTCCAGCAACTTGAAGGGTAATGAAAAATGGATATGACAAGTATAGGTTTTGAAGAGATTTAACAATATCACTGGTAGACGGTCATGTTATGAGGATGTTGAGCTACTCTTCCCTTTGTCACATGGCTATATTGCATCCAGTGCATGCCGTTGTGTTGCGCCTCTCAATACAGCGTTTTCGATCCTTCGCTTGGCTGTTTAGTGAAGGTCTACTATGCCCTTAATCAGGTTAACAAAAACGTATTGATCGGTCATTGGCTGGGCTGTCAGGAAATCTCAAAGCCCAGGTCAGAGGGCCCTGCTCTTTAACCTGCTGTTTAGATCAGAAAAGTAATTTAACTCATTACTCATTCATCAGTTTCAAACAGTCATTGTTTTTGGTTATGCGTCAGTATTTTGACAACATGGAGACGTTGGCTGTGTACAAAGCACCTCTCCAAAATAACTGGAGGGGATATGTGTGAAGTCATTTGTTTTCAGCTGCCTAGTTTGCCCTGCTACCGAGTGTCAGTCCAACTTATCATAAGTGCTTTGCATCCACCTGTTTTCCAAATGCATTATCATAATGCTCCTGAAAGGCACTGCGGCATAATAATTACTCCTAGAGTTTAATCAGCTGAGACAGGAGAACTTGCATAATTTTCATCTTGTCTTCACCCCTGATGGAAATAAACAGAGAAATGTGAGCATTCTCCCTGCATAACCATGAAATTGAATGAACCCCGTCACTTACATGTCTGTCAGGGGCTTTATGTTGCCGGTGTCTAGAATTTCTGCTCATTTGTTGGTCAGTGCAGCATCACGTTGTAGAATTAATTTTTGATTGACTTACCTGGTTAAATGGTGGTTAAATCAGGGCTGGCATGGTTATGGCTGCATGATTATGGCTATATACAGGTGTCATTTGTTTAATTTAGGCAATGCTTTCACATGTTGCCTTGCCTATTTTGTCAGATATTGTGATCCCGATTATTTGTTAAATTAGCTTTGAGAATTTCAGGAACAAAATTATTTTACTGCACTTCTTGCATCTTAAATCAACGTCTTTTCAACTACAGCGGGCGTTCAAAATGAAATGTTTCAATATTGCCAACATGCCGTTATTCTACGATTAATTGTGGAAACTAAAATCGCGATCCACAATACATGATTATTTGTGTTTCCCTACAAATAAGTAGATAAATAATGTGATAGTCATGGCATAGTCATGACAGCCGTTGCCAAAACGAGTTCAGTAATGGTGTTTTTCCGTCACTAGCTGAGAAGCAAAGCCTCCGTGCCCCCCGACGGTGAGCCGGGTCCTTTTCTATGAGTGGGGATGGATAACATCTGACATTTGACTTTTGAGGAGAGGCCCCCATGCTCAGACGTGCGGGGGTGGAGGGGTGAGAGGGTGGGGGTGGCGGTTGGGGGTGGGGGTGGAGGGTGTCGGCGGCGACAGCGGCGGCGGCACAATGCCAGCCACTGATCCCAGCTGGTTAACCTCGTCATTTATAGAACAGAACATGAAGTAATGCCACATAACTCCATCCTGGCTTTACGTGCGATCACCTGCGTGCGGTTCCGCTTCACGCTCAACAGGCTGGCGTGTGTGCATCTGCATGTGTGCTGTCACTACATGCTCCTCACATCTCGGAGTACAAACACTGTCTTGTGTGGAGAATATTTCTTATCTACTGTGTTAATAACAATAATAATAATAATAATAATAACCTCACCATTTATTAGAATCTTTTCCTCATGTTGCCTTATTCTGGGTAATATTTCCTTATCAGCATGCATATAAACATTGTTATTAGCGATATTCGCAAGGGGCTAATATTACTATGGGGGCCTGAAGTGACTAATTGCGGCATTTGTCAGTGATTTTAATCCCATGTCAGCCCGCCATGTCTGTCATCTGTTAAATAAAAATTCCAGTGTAAATTGCCTACCGTATTTTGGTGAAGATAGAGGTCCCCTGATAGTAATCCTGTGCAAATCAAACTCGCAAATTTGTTCTTGGCACGTGATTGCTTCTTCTTCTACATGTGCGATTTCTATCCTCCTATCATTAAAAATGGAGGCAGTAGTGGAATCTGTAGAGGAAGGTTTTGAATGCGTTGTGACAAATCGTAAAATCTTGACCTTTTATACAATTGTATCTAGGGCACTGGTGATCTCAACGAATTTCATTATGCAGTGCAAATGCGCTTGAGGTTGGGGGGGGTAATTCATGAATTAGATGAGCTCCCCGCATAATACTTTTCCTGTGCAAATAGGGCAATTGTCAGACAAATATCAGGAAATTGTCATGGGGGGAAACTTGTGTTTGTGGAAGCGGGAGTCTCACGGTTCAAACCCTTGAGTTATTCCAAGCCACAGTAAATGAGCGAATCAATGCGCTATTCACTCATGTGAGGACACAGCCATTGCCCTTAGGTGTATTTGACCAAGGTGTTATTACTTGCAGAAAATGAACCATTCCTCATAGGTTTGCTAATGTACCACAGTGTTTGCTGGGATTGAACTGATTTTGTTGACCAAAACATGCTGCTACCTAGATCGAAGCAGGAGAAATGTGTATATATAAGTAGTTGGATTCCTATTTGCAGGGGGGGGGGGGAATCCGCTGCCATATGTTGAATATTTTTTGTGTGTCTTTCCAATCCTTATGAAAGAGAAGGCAGAGAAAAGTGTAAACATTTACTGGGGAGACACAAGGATACTGAACAAATAGAGGTGGAATCAGTCTGATGTTTCTAAATGTACTAACTAACTAACTGAAACTATTTTCATTCAAGATTTTTTTCCTAGACGGGTAGAATTGATTTTCTTTTGCGTAAGAATTGCTTGATAATTTGATCAATTCATTGCAGATGCTCGGCGTTTCTCGACTGCCCGTCTCTCGAATAACGAATTAAAATGTCTCATAAATCCGCCGGGGCGCCCCCCTCCCTGCACGGCCCGAGTCTTTTGCTGTCACGTCTCCTCGGCATCTGGAGAAGTCTGGGTGCTTGTGGCTAGGGGGCCGGCCGCCTCTTTCTCAGCATCTTTTGACAGCAGTCGACTCACGTGGCTCGACCTGGAAATGTCGCTCTACAGCAAAAAAAAAAAAAAAAGAGTGACAAGTAGATAACCAAACAAGCAGTCAAAACTTGTTTCATGTATCTGCTTGCCTAGTCTGCTGCGACTTAAGGGATTCTGTGGGCGGTTCTCCATGTGTGGTTAACATTGTATTGCATCATGTCGTAGCGGGGGGGGGGGGGGGGGGGGGGGGGGGTCCTGAGCTGCCTCTGTTGTGATGGGATGCTCAGATACACAGTCTGTGGTGTTCTGAACCTGAGTAAGTGCACCTTTACCGCTCATTAGATTAAAGAGGAATTAGGCTCTGTTGTGGATTTAGGGCACAGCAAAGCGGTGGATTTGGACAGATTAAGCTCCATATAGGGGGATAAAGGCAGCTCTACTCAGACGTTGTAATCTGACTCCATGCATTAGCTGCTGCTCTTGCTAATTCGTGTGAACAAATGGATGTTGGGTCTCGATAAAGCAATAGGGGGAGAAAAACTGTTTACCTACCTTGGCGTTTTTAGATTGTTGCTAAGCCTGTGAGTACAATTTAGGGATTTGCGCACTAGCCTTTGAACTCACGTTGTCGATGCATTTCGAACCAGTGCAACTTTGTCAGCAGTGACTTTGTAGCTCGTAACGCTGAGGGACCGAGTTTTATCATGGCTTTCTATTGTTGTTGCTCTTCATAAAGTGCTTTTGCACCTCAATGCTAAATTCGCCTCTTGAAGCATCAAAACACCATATTGTAGCAGAAGGCCAAACACAAAAATTCCCTACTAGATTGCCTGTGTGACCCTCACCCACAACGACAGCCATGAGCCATAGATCATAGTGTTATTGTATTGTGTTTAGTAAAAATCTGCCTCCCTTTAAACAAACCCTCAGCGTCTACCATTTCACGGCTGGCAGACACCGCCACATGGGCCTTTTGTGAGCCACGGTGGCTAACAAAAGCAATTTGGAACAGAGACAGGAGTTGCGTGTCATTAGATCCCTCTCTAGAGCTGGCCGTGGCAGAGTCACAGATCAATCAATAGAGTGTCTACTACAGATGTAACTACATGTTGGGCTCACAGTACAGTCGGTGTGGGGGAGGAGAGGCTAACCCAGTGAACTGGGAGCAACTGGGCCTGTAGAGTACGCCTCTGATGTGGGGAGTAAAGCTGCTTTCTCACCTTAATTCCCACTCGGAGGGCAGAAAGGGCTTGGACAGGCAGGGAAGTGATGGGATTGGGGGGGGGGGGGGGTAGTTGAGAATGCAAATCTACACACATGCAGACAAGCACGCACATCGCACTAGAGCAGGGGTCAGTTCACTTCTAGTTAATGGAGGAAGTGGATTTTCTTCAGAATTCAAATATTAAAAAACATCCAGTACGTGAATGTTGCCAAATCGTGTCTATCAAAAATTGAGAGTAAATGCTCTGTCGTTAGTGAATGAATTGCAGTCTTGTTTAGATTTTGAGTTGATTGAACGTTAATTGACCTCAGCCCACATGTATGCACGTGCACGCACACACACACACGTGCGTGCACCTCAAATCACAAGTTAAATGAGAAACACTTTTAGCAGCACAAGACAGCTGAATAATGCTTTGTGCTTCGGAATGGAAGATTCCCGCAGCTAGGTTTTTATCTAGGACAAGCCTCTATGTGAACACGCTGTATTTTGGCCTCAGAGTTTGCCTGCCATACCTTCTGTTTTGAAAAAAAAAAAGGAGGTGTTTACGTGTGGCGAAAACATACCTCTGTGCTAGACGGTAGGCTTGTCCCGGGTTGCAGCTCCGTTCTGGTGGATGGGACAAGCCCCTGCATGCTGCTGTGTGACAGACGCACACAAACACACACACACACACCGCTGTGTTGTGCCAGGCGGTCGTTTGTATTTAAATGTGGGTGAAATGTGTAAAGCCATCTGTGGGCTGCCTGTAAACGGTAGATTAGTAGGCAAAAGGAAAGTTTGTCACCACAGGGGGAGGGATGTTCTAACTCTTGTGTCGGCACATCTGGGGAATACAGATGGGAGGAATGAGATAGGAAAGGGGCACAATATCTCATTCTAACTGCTTCCCAGGTAGTCTTAATTGCCTCTTCTCTGGTATAATATAAACATTGGTACTCGTTGTCACCCACACACACGCACTGAAGCTGATGTAAATGCGACCTGTTCCTATGAGGGGCTGATGAATATGCAGATTTTTTCATTTCCAGTGCGCGGGCATGTGTGTCAGGAGACATAAAGAAACGCAGGCATTATGCAATAGGCACACTTTATCCAAAATTATGACTCGACAGAAAGATTTTACCACGTTGCCAAACCCTGGCTATGGGCGAGTTTGTTATGACGAGCTGACGGAGCCGTTTTATGTCGGCGCGCCCTAACAGGGGCAGTGAAGCTCCAACCGGAATCATCCCGGTTTACAGACTGAGCAAATTTGTTTCTAAACCGTCGCGCCCGTCGCAGCGAATCCTGGCGCCGGCGGCGGCAGCCAGCGAGGCCTAATTTTCACATCACATCCGACGTCGTCCAGTCATTTGATTTTCGCAGGGCGTTTGATAAAGCGTGTCACCTGCCAGAGCGACCACAGGATTTCTCCCAGAATTCACAGTTGGCCTGAAGGTGTAGCGCTGCGTTCCAGTGAAGGTGTTGGAGGGGGTTTGGTTTGGCCAGTCAGTGAGGCGTGGGCAGTGGGAAGAGCGCCGGCCAACATGGCATCAGCACGGCACGTTCAGCCAAGTTGCCCAGTGGTTCCTGGCCAGTGACGGGCTTCCAGGCGTCAGAATGCAGTTTGACATTTTACAGTGCGTTTCCAGCACTCGTAGCTTTTCACTATAAAACGGGAGACCCCAGAAGTTGGGGCTCAGATTGAGTGTCGTGTGTGTCAGCGTGCCAGTTGTTTACCACACCATGCAGGAATGCAGTGGAGCGCAAACCCACTTTTTTATTTGCTACTACCTCATTTAGGCTTTGCCTCTGGAAATCCCTTACTGGACAGATTTTATCAGACGATATCGAAATCTTGATCTTTCACACAGTTCCTTTTAATTAACAGAGGAATCAATACTTTTAATCAGTTGTAATGGTTATACTTCATTAGGAGCAATGGACACAAGAACAGGAATGACTGCGCCTGTTTTATTCCTCACATTTTTGTCTGGCTGAGTTAGATCACTTAAGAATACACGTGACTTATTATTTGTTAGGGGATTTATGTTTAGAAAAGAATACAGCCATTCATTTCACTTGGGCTGTTCTCAGGTTCTGGATGGAGCCTTTTAACATTATTTTATTTTATTTCTTAGGTCCATTAAGCAAATGAGCAGTTATTGCCTTAATTGAGGAAGGCTCTCGTTAGAGATGGGTAAGTGAGCACATTATGGCAGGTTGTTTTTTTCTATGTTGGTTCACTGTTCATCCTGCTGCGTGAAATGACGACCCCGGGGAGGCTTTTTTTTTTCTTTCAGGTGTCGTTAGCTAGCTAGCTAAATACCCAATGTGTGGACAAGAGAGCAACTCCAGCTATACAAATACAGCTGGAGGTGGGTCGAGGCCCCCAGGTTTATTTACACACATTCACACGCGTTAATTATAGACCGCCTGGCTGAAAATTAACCCTCTTATCCCATGCAGGGGTGAATTTGGTGTCTGCTTAGCTTTGTCTACTGTAGAAAAAAAAATCCTTCTTTCACCGATTCTCAACACGTGTAATCCTCCTGACAGAATCTTGTTTTGTGAGATGAGACATGACAATATTTCCTGCTGTGGGCCAACAGTCTCCTCATCCACTATTGTTTTTTTTTTTTTTTTTCTGAATCTTGGAAGTCAGGGCTTGATTCCCGAAAGCTGTTATGCTGCACTCGATTCTTATCAAGCTTATTTGATTATTATAATTTATTTATTTCTGTGACTGAGTTTATCACAAATGAACCATCAAGCTTTTAGTCTACATTCTTCGGCCCACGGATGTAAATGCTCATGGATCTCTGAAGACGCTTTGCGAGACACCCGGGCGAGGAGGGGTTAAGCTTGCCCCAGAGCTGACGGTGGCAGGCCACTCAGTCACTCCCGCCCACGTGGAGGTGGAGGGCGAGGGGGGTGTGGGGGTGCTGCCTGGCCCACTCACTCAAAAGACAGACTGCTGAGGCTGACCAGAGCCAGAGTCGTGACTGAGGTGTGTGTGTGTGTGTGTGTGTGTGTTTAGCTGGGGGTGGGGTGGGGGCGTTTATCTCTCTGTTTCCCTGCCTGAGCTCTTTGGTCTATTGAATAAGTCTGAAGGACCACCAGGTAAAATTTCATTCCTGGCAAATGGCTCTTAGCAATTATTTATCTCTGAGAATATTCCTTCCACTAATAAGTACAAGGTCAATTCAGCTCGCATAAAGTCG
The DNA here is from genome assembly GCF_048128805.1 of Centroberyx gerrardi. Classification (NCBI taxonomy): domain Eukaryota; kingdom Metazoa; phylum Chordata; class Actinopteri; order Beryciformes; family Berycidae; genus Centroberyx; species Centroberyx gerrardi. The sequence goes on from NC_136019.1 coordinate 14,664,706, forward strand.
GAGTAGATCTACACTAGAGCTCATAATCACAACCATGATAGACGGCGCTGTAATAAGCTCGCTAGCAACATGAGGCGGTACAGACAGTCACAACCCCTGGAAGTAAAGCCGACACCTTTGTTGACTGGGAATTGGCCTCCGCAGTTGCCAGGCCAAGGCGAGTGCGATCATAGTGCAAACTGATATGTCATCAGCCCCGAGCTCACGCTGTTCCTCCTTCGGCCAGATTGTGGAGAGGTTAGTGTGTCCCATTGGCTCCCATTGATTTTGTGCCTGTCCAAACACCACCGGGGAGCCATATGTTACAATGACCAATCATTCTAGCTTTAATGTCGTCCCGCTGCCTATTGGACCGTTAGAAGGAGGGGGGGGGGGGGGGCTCGTAAACTCCTGACTTTATCTTTTTGCTGTCAAGTGGGCCTGTTGCTTCCCCTGCCACTAAAGACCGCCTCATATGAATGGTGGGGTTTTGCTCTGTATCGATTGTGTGCAGTGAGATCCTGTATCCCAGTAGGCTTTGCTTCATTGTCTGCTATCATTGCTGTGTGAGTGTGTGCATGTTCATACCCATGCGTGTGTGTGTGTGTGTGTGTGTGTGTGTGTGTGTGTGTGTGTGTGTGTTCACATTTGTTGTGTGTTGATGATCCTAAAGAATGTAGACTTCAGCATCAAGGAAGTAGTCTGGGCTTCCCATCTGTCTCATTGACATCAGTTTTTTTGTTGTGTTAAACTTGCTGAAGTCTGAACCGTGAAACCGTGGGAGACATGATGTTTCAACAACATAATCTCCACTCTGTGTGAACTCTCGAGCCGAAGATGTGGTCTATTGTTGCTAATTAATGCCGCTGTCACACCCTAGTCCTACACACACATGCTTGCCGTTTGTCATGTTCTTTGGCAGCCCGCGCATGGCTTTGCTATATCGTGCAGCCTTTTCGAGTGGCCCGGCCCCCGCAGAAACTGGAAAGGGTGACTGAGTGGCACAGTAGCTTGCTGCCACACAGTTACCGCCGCGAACACAAGCCGGAGTGTGTCCGTGTCCGGGCACAGCAGAGTCTCGAGCATACTAAAGAGAGTACATGTTCTTTGACAGCTTTGCTGCCAAAGCCTGACAGTTGTTTCATAGCCGGTGCTTCCTCTTTTCCTGCCCTGTAAATGCAAGACATATCTATATGAGAGCTAGTATTTTCTTTTTCACAGGCTCAACTTTTTCTGTCTCTCTCACTCAAGCAGCCCCCAACAACATATTTCATGTCTTTCCCTCTGTTCAGTTTTAGCTGTGGTTCTGCTGTCCCTACTTTCAACCATGACTACAATGCTTCCTCTAGGCCACCATCTGCCATTCATCCAGCATTTCTGTTCATTCCCTTTTGTCGCTTGTTCACTCTGCAGCTCAACTGTGTCAGACCCATGTTGTAACACCAAAACACCCATAATGCTTCAGGCCTGTCTCCCTGTATAGAACGTAATCCGATCCCCCTGGAGGAATGTGGCAGGCCTTGGGGACGGCCAAATCGAGGTACAAATCAGCCAGTCGGCTGGCGGATAGTATATCTCCAAGTGCTTTTGAGCATGTACGTGTAGCTCCGCAGCGGGACAGCGATTGGAAGTGTGAAATGATTTCAACTTCCCTCTCCTCCAACCCCCCAGCCCAAATTTATGATCATTTTCAATATGAGACAGTCTACTGCATGACAATAACACTGGTTGACAGTAGCTGTAAGCTCCCTTCTTACAGGACAGTCTGTTTTGTAGACAGGAGTTAAGAGGGCAGGGGCTTCTCTTCTGCCGAACAGATGGTGTATACAGTACATAGCTATGCAGTCCCACAGCATGGGGCTGCCAAACTGCATGGGATGTCTTCATAGGTGGATTTGCTTTTAATCAAGAGTGTTTTTGGGGACTAACAAACCTTAATACTCTTTATAACTGCTGCCATAATATGAAAACATTTTTGTTTTTGTGTATCTCTGCATCCAGTAGAGAAAATATACACCAACAGTTATGATAATTTTTTGGTGACTGTCAAAGAGATGTAGCCTATATTCAATAACCTTTTTCTTTAGATGCAGCATTTTGTTGCTGTGTATGCAGTGTTAATGCTTTAATGCACTCTGTCCTGCATGGCCCACCCCTTTATTTGTGAGCCTTGCAGTTATTGTAGTGTAACTTAAGCTAGGATAGCTTTGAAGGGGAACATAACAAAATATTTAAGGGGAAGTTGGGGTTGACTGAGTGGGGATGGCTTTGACGGGTACAAAAAAATAAAGAATAAAAACAGCTGAGCTAGTCTGGACTGAAAATATGAAAAGATTTGTGTACAGCTAAGGAAAATGCAAGAGGCTTCCGACCGCAGCAGAAGAGAGTCCGGGAGCAGAGACTCCCTTCAGGCAGTCAAGCTGTCAAGTGTCCCTCGCCGAGTCCCGAACTTTCTCACTGACCTGACCGTCAAGGACACACGACCCTGGCAACGGGCCTGTTTTGCCCGGAGGGATTAAGGGCACGACCTGGGCAGCCCACCGCTGCTTGAACCGCACTACCCAGCAGCACCTAGTGTCTTTAACAGCCCCTCCCCCTCACTTACACTACCCATCTTTGATTGGACAGGGACTGTGGAGATCGCTTTCGAATGCGATGCTTTAACTGCCTTTAATCTCTCGGCTGCTCGTAAAGCCTGCACAGATGGTACCTTCAGCATAATACTCTGCTGGTGAATTTTGAAAGTGCTATCTCTGCAATATGGAGGTCAGGCTGGTGGCAAAGAAGGATGATTTACGTTACAGTCACTTTTAGCCCAGAAGGGTTGCATAATAGCAGCTACTTCAGGGGCTCTGTCACAGCTTCTCCTGATATATAGGGCTCCTTCAGGGGGCTGGGAGTGGCGGGACAAGGTGTGTGTGTGTGTGTGTGTGGTGGGGGGTAGTGTTACATTCCTCGCTGAGTCAGAATTCCTTTGGTCTGTAGAGAAGTATTTCCTTTGTTGCCCTCCCTCCCTCCCATCCCAGCCCCACACTCTGCCATTTTTTCTTTACTTTTTTGGCAGTCAGGTGTCCCTGCTGGCAGGAGAACCCACCACACCCGCGCAGTCATGGCCTAGATACAGAGAGAGGCTTGAGGGGTGGGCGTGGGCAAGGGGAAAAGGAAGGGATGGCAAAGGAAGGGGACTCTTAGGGGCCTTGTTGTCTTGGCAGGAGGAGGGAGGAGGTGGCTGGCTGCGCCGTCCCATTGCCTCACCACCTGTCCCCCGAAAAAACCACAGTCAGTCTGCCAAAACTGCAAAACTGAACCATGGCTCTCTCGGATGCAAACACTTCATGTGGAAAAGTTGCTAGTTACAATATTAATTATGTTGTTGTGTACTTGAATCCTGTTATTATTGGGGCATTTTAACTGTAATTGTTTTATACAACAATTAAATTTTGCTTGCCATTTCTGACCCTCCCTTATCCCCTTGACACTGCCATGCGTGAATGTCATTTCCCACATGATAAGTGATGGGGCTATTCTTGTATAGGATGAATTGTTGGCTCCAACCCACACACCCTTGCTTGTGATAGCGGCAGAGGAGCATTCTCTCTCAAGTCCTGCAGGTAACCTTTCTAGTTGGGGTGGGTGGGTGGGTGGGCGGGCGTGGGAGAGGGGGTGTTAATTAATGATGAGGAATGTTATCTACAGTTCAGGCACTGTTTTATTTGGGTCAGCCTCATGGCTGGTATGCTCTGTTTGCTAAGTGTGGGTGCAAATATAGACTGGCCTCATCCCCTCTGTATGCGTCTAGTAATTGCATTCTAGAAATGCCAACATCTCGGCTGCCAACGAGCCCTCCTTGGGAGGTGCGATCACGCCTGTTGAGGCATATTATCTCAGAGGCAAGCTGTGAATGAGTACAGAAAACACTGAAGCCAGTTGGAGTTGTTGGAACATATCGACATTTCTCTATTGATTAACATAACATGTTGTATTATGTTAGATAACATTGTAGTGTATTAGATGGTGTTCATGGGTCAAGTCATTTTTGACCGTCTAGCTTACTTATCTAGTATTTAACATCTGGTAGCACAGCATGAGGTGGCATTTGACCTCTTGCAGGTGTAGAAAATCCCCAATCATATATATAAGTCTGATTGGCCATCCAGGCACCCGATTTTTGAAAATGTTGTGGGTGTTGAGGAGCAAGGTTTTTATCAGGGAAAAACTATATATCGTATCTTCCATGGGCTACTTCTGATTAAGTAACTTCAACTTATTCAAGTTAGAATTTACAGCTCAATTAAGATTTGAAAAACAGCTGAAGCACCCGTCCCATTGTGGGAAACTGCTAATGCTTATGTATGCAACCTAGTGTTGTCACGGTAACTGAAATTTCAACACCACTTCAGCGCCATTGTGGATGATTGAGTACACTATTGAATTCCATGAACATTCGATGCTTTCACCAAATGTGTTCGGCAAGCTGAAATTCCATTTCAACATTACCTCGGGAGGCTGTATACGTGTGGATTGGAATAGTTCAAAAGAAGAAAAAGTTTTGGAAAAGACGGAGCCGCAATCTGGCTCTTGACTGTGGACTGCAGTCAGAGTCAAACAGTTGAAAATATTCAACAGGGACAAAAAGTCCACCAAGTCTTGAACTCAAACCCAGTCCACGTAAACTGGTTGACAGAACTGAATATTAGTATCGGTTAGGGGTGGGGAAAAAAATCGATTCACTTAAGTATCGCAATTTTTTTTATTACGATTTTTAAATCGATTTTTTTATTCCTGAATCGATATAATTCAAATTCAATTGCTTCATTTTAGTCTATGCTTATTAGACGAGGTGGAAAGAAGTTACTGCTTTTATCCAGCAGATGGCGAAATGTAGCCTATTTGTGTTGAGGTAGTTGGTCTAGACTTTGATGGTCAACCGGGGAGCAGTGCGTATTTAAGACATAGACATCCGTGGCCCACGAAGAGTTAACCATAAAGCACACACCCCCTCCCCTCAACTTGCCCGAGGCCTTCGTTCTGTCTTGCCGATAGACGGAGAAACCCTCCGCGCAGCAGCAGCTCCTAATGTCCCGTTGGTGTTTAATCCGTGCGTGCAGCTCGTCTCTTTGTTGTCCAAGGACTGAACGTTAGCTAGCAGAATGCTGGGCAGAGGGGGTTTGTTGTTTCTCTGTTGGGTTCTGCACAGAGCCCCGGCGCGCTTCCCTCTCTTTGTTTTCCTCCGTCGGCGCGCAGGTAAACAAAAGACCCAGGGGAGTACGTGGTCCGCGATGTCAAAAGTCGGCTTTAAGTCCGAACTGGCTGACAATCGTAACTCCAAAAGTGTTTGCCGATCATACTGAATGAGTGAAAGTACCGTATGTGCAAAAAGAACCAGTAATACAAAGTAAATCCACACAAGTTTGCTGAGTTGACACGGAGCTCTCAGGTGCATTCCATTTGGCCAAAATGCGTCCTCGCAGCCTCGTCTCCTCGCTGACTCGGCATCCAAAAATGAGCCGCCATCATGAAGGACGTTCCAATTGGTCAAAAAACGCATGAAGGATCCTTCATGTGTCCTCGTCAGTGCGGCTATCGCACGGCGCACCGGAAGTCTTTTGAGCACTAGCTTGATGAGCAGGAACAGCTAAATGTAGCAGTTTACTTCAAAAAGTATATATATTTTTTATTCATTCTATTGTACATTTTATGTACCACTTTTATATGCAGTATAGCAGTGATGCTGCTGAAATAAATCTCAGAAAGACTGACTGACATGTGATGTGCATTGTTTTTGGAAATATGATATATCATGAGTCATATTTCCAAAAACAATGCACATCACATGTCATTTAGTCACATAAATTTTATGATTTGACTATATTTTACTCACATTGAAATTGAATGAGCAGTGCATGGGACAGCAAAATAGCATGCATCCTCTTATACAAAACTGAAAAAAAATCTAGAAAATGTATCTAAAGAGCCAAGTAATGCTTTTTTATGAATATAAAGACTTAGCCCAATATAACAAACCCTTTCATAGTAATTTTTATGTTAAGTTAACATGGCAAATGAATTATTTATGTACAGGACACCAAAAGGCATCCTACAGCGATATTGTCCCATATACAGTCTCTAGAAGTGTATGATTCAACTTTTTCCCATGGTCTAGTGTTAAAAAAGCAAACGAAAATCGCAATAAATTGTAATATCGAATCGCAATACTTGTAGAATCGCAATACTTAAGAATCGCAATACATATCGAATCGGCACCCAAGTATCGTGATAGTATCGAATCAGGAGATAAGCATATCGTCCCAGCCCTAGTATCGGTATTAAAGTCAAAATTCTGGTATGGTGACAACACTAGCGCTACCCCAGCTGAACTGCAGACACCATATCTGTATCCTGTCCAGCCGCCCCTCTGCATGTCACCGCTCGCACTCAGAACAAGCCGCCAACAAGGCCGCTTTGTAAAGTGGCTGCCTGGGCACTGGCGGACCTCTCCAGGGTTAGTGGGGACATATGTTCTCGATAGACCTGTGTCGTCAGCCCTTCCCAATACAAGCGCCAGTTGACAGCATGATGGAGAGCGGTGGAGGACTCGCACAAAGGTGGTTCTGTGCACGCGCGGGGGCCAGGTTTGTGTCGAGAGTGGAATCCAAACACGCCCACCGGTCCTTCCCCTGCTGTCTGACCTTCATGTTCGCCGCCTGAAGAGAAACGTAGCCTGGAACTCCTGCAGAAAGATGTCCTCACTGTCACCAAGACGACAGACCAGACACATGACCAGATAGACCGTGTGGGAAGCCTGATTTACCTTAAAGTACACTTTGGACACACCATATTTTTCTTTATTTTACTATTTTCCACATTTTAGAATAATAGTAAAGACATCAAAACTATGAAATAACACAAATGGAATTATGCAGTGACCAAAACAAGTGTTAAACAAATCAAAACTATCTTAGATTAGCTTTGGAAAGAAATTCATACATAGGCATCAACTTCACTATTTATATTATAAAAAAATTCAAGCGTTTAAGCATAAGTCTTTAGATCAAAATGGCTTTAAGATGATGAAAAACATGAGATGTGTCCAAACTGTTGACTGTATGTGTGAGTTATATTTTTGGAGCTGTGAACACTACTGATGGTAGATACTGGTGATATTTGCAGAGGAGCAATATAATAAGATCCCTTTCTGCTTTTTGATCATTTTATAAACTGTATTTTTTTTTTTTTTATGGCAGGTGAAATTCTTGAACCCACCGAGGCTGGTGATTGTGATAAGTAAAACAGCAAATTGCGACAATAGGCATGTAGCATTTATGCAGCAGCTATGAAAGTCTTGCTGTAACGTGCCACAGGTTCCATTTGTGGGAATAGCTTGCATACAGCCAAGCATGCACCCTTAGCACCCTGTCTTCCAGATCCTTTCAGCCTCTTCCATTGTTCCGTCTCTGCTATGCTCCAAAGCTGATTACAGCGCCTTCTCTAATGAAAGCTAATCCTGTGTCACGGCATTGTGGAGGAGGGGGGGGGGCAGGCCTCGGCACGGCACTGCTAGCAGGGAATGTCTTCTTTAGGGCCTGTCAGTCGACTGACTGGCTCTCGGAGGAAATGCCAGAGAGCGTTAACGTCTCCGCAAACCTGCAAATCTACAAGGTGTTTTACACCGAGTTTGAGCTTTAGTGTGCCGGCCTGTTGGCCTTTAACACTTTCCACATAGCATAACCCAAACTCGTAATGGCCTGTAATAATTCACGTTTACTATGTTCAGTCCAGCCGTTCAGCAAAGCTTGGTTGGAATTGACTTGTCTAAATCACTTGTGATATCTGGGCCGGGGTTCACTAGGTGTTGTTATCTGGAGTTTTCAGTTCTCTCTAACACTTGCGTCCCGTTGAATCACATCTTCTTGTCCCGTGTTGCTCCTTTGCTTGCACTGAAAATAATGTGCAGTCTTGTCTAAAGGAAAACCCCTTTCTTTACCTAACACTTTTCTATCATACATTCTAGTTACACAGGAATATTTGTTATTACATCTAATGTCAGGGCGCTTTGGCTCTACTATGCTTTCATTATTGGTTCCTTGTAATTTTGGTGAACTAGAAATTCCAGCTCATCCTACTCATTTGAATTTTCCCTGAGTATAAGTGTCAGCTAAATGTCTAAAATGTGAACGTATTATAGATATGATACTTCCTTCTGGGGCTATGAAGATTTTTGTTTGATTTTCAGAGAATGTTTTTTGAGACCTGAATAGTATGTTGCAACACTGTGTTGCAATTGCGGTTCCTCTTATTCATGAAGTGGCCAAATATGTGAAAAATGTTTCAGCAGCTTGCTTTTTAGAGCTTTTTGTGGAGCAGATTTCAGAAGCACCGAGTTGACAGGAGGTGCTATGGTAAAATGCTCAAATATTTCTACATTTTTAGTTACATTTACAGCTGCAATCCCTAAGTGCTGTAATAATACCTTGGCCGTCTCACTCACCACTTGAATCTTACATTTCTATATGGAACCAAAGCTCGCCATGTTGCTGACTGCTTTGATCAGTGGAAAAATTTTAGCTTGCAGCAAAGAGGTGTAAAAGCTACATCAATATTGTCCTTCACGCTCAGGCAATTTTAGGGAAGAAAGTGCTTTCTTTTTACGTTGTCATTTTCCACTGTGACTTTCTGGACAGTGAAGTGACTTGACTGTCAGTCGCCAGGGCGTGACATACAGTTTTGCTGTGGACTAGAAGTCCTGCGAGGACGGTAAATCTGTCCAGAGATATCCCATCAGTGGACTGTCAGGGAGCGGATGGTTTTTGATGGACTGACAGCTTCTCTCACACCAGCATGCTGATTTTTTGTATTTATTTTCCCCTCAGCCTCGACTCTCCATGCATTTTTATTTCATTGACTGATCTCTCCCTCTCCCTGACTCGCTCCCCTCCCCCACCCCCCCAAGCCCCGAATCGCTGCAGTCATTTGCCAGCCGTGAACCGGGTCCTCGCCGGCCTCTCACTGTGTCATTGATCCCCCGCTGCATTGATGGCTCGCCGCACGCCCAGCCACCACCAGACAGCCAGCACAGGGACGTCCCTGAGAGAACGGCCACCCACCCCCACAACAGTGCTCAGCGGCCACTCCCATCCATCCATCTATCCATCCGTCCCTCTGTTCGCCCACGCCAGCCTCCCACACTTCCAACCCTAACCTCACTAATTAATCGGGGACTTAGTCAGAGTGCTGTCAGAGCAACGGCGCATTTTGATCACCTGCTGCTGCCAACGCTTTTAGATTTCTCATCTAAAATCTGTTGAGCCAACAGCAGGATTTACGTTTGCTCGTCACTCACTCGCAGGCTGCTGCCGCTCTGGTCTCTCAGGCAGCGCTGTATAGGCTGTTGTTTGTGTGTGAGAGCTTGATGGTCTTTGACAACCCTCACAGCTAGGATGGATGGTGGTCTTGGGCGTATTGTTGGCTTGTTCGGTACACAGCCCGTCTGTCATAATCGGGGGATCCCTGGATAATTGTCATTGAGGGGAAAACCTCTGTGCAGTGCTATTCCTACACAGGAGACACAAGTTATGCAGTGAACAGCTGTGAAAAGCGCCATTTCACTTCTGTTGTTTGCGCTAAGGACGTTCTGCTAATGTGTTGTTTTCTAAGCATATTGGAATGTACATGATTAACTGTCCAAATGTACACGATAAGGCGCACGCCCCCAAAATTCTTGTGATAACCAGACACGGATCCACATAACGGAGCACTAACGTAACATGCTGCTGGCGACTCTTTTTTAAGCCAATATTTTGATGGATGAAAGATTAAGACTGAGACTCCACAGCGCTGTTTCCTTGGCAACCCCTTTTACTCACTTTTATCTAATATCTCTCCTGTTTGTTGATGTGATGTAAAAGCTTATAACACTGCAGCAGATGATGATGGTGGAATGAGAAGTGACTCCGCCTCTTTAATGTAAATGTATTATAAATAGTCCACTGGTAGCATTAGAGGGAAGCTAGTCATTAGAGCTACAATTGGTTATGACATTGACTAGTGTCCATAGATTAGGGAAGTGGGGGGACTAGGCCACTCTGCAAATGCCATTGTAAAAAAATTATAATTAATGTAATGAAATGTATATTTACAAAGCATACAAATTAGTACATGCTAGGAAAAGGGAAAGATATTTAATTTGTCATTTGTGAAATCATTCAGAATAAGTCTCAGTTTTTTCCTTGTGTGTGCGTGTTTTAATGGTTTGCATGAGGCTCCAAACATACGCACCTTGTAGTCTGCAAAGACCCCCTCAAGTCATTCAATATCATTATCAAGATTGTTTTGTTTGTTGGGCCTATTAAGTTCCTCTTCAAAGCAATGCGTGTCCTCATGGCACGATATCTATCTTGGATGTAGGCCTCCTGAGTCTCTGTTGACAGTTCTGCTCTTTCCCCTTTGCATTTTTTGCTTCCTCTGACACGGCCAAGGGCTCTCTCTCACTCTCGCTCTCTCTCTCTCTCTCTCTCTCTCTCTCTCTCTCTCTCTCTCTCTCTCTCTCTCTCTCTCTCCCCTTCTCTCTTTCCTCTTTCTCTCCGACTGTCTGTCTCTGGGAAGGTGGGTGTTGTTGGCTCTGTCCTCCTTCCTGCTTCAACCACAGAAGTAACCACCCCATTCCCGTATTGCACACGGATATAATCGCAGCTTGAATCGGCGTACTCAAAGGCACGAGCTTCAAAGCCGCGCTCTGCTAAGCGTTTCGTCCAGAGCCAGCTTCCATCTCTACTAATGCATGCTAAAGAGGTTCACGCCAATTTCTAAGTGACCTTTTCTCTGTTAGCCCTTAAAGCCTGTAGGCCTTTTGAATCCACGGTCTGTCTACAGTGGCCAGATGGGAAGCCTTTGCTCCATAGGTTGACTACCATTGCTCTTCATCCTTATGTACATATGACACAGTATGGAAAGCCTGAGTAGGTTTCTTCTTCTCTGTATTGAGTCACATTGCAAATATACCAGGTGTATGAATTCAGCTGTGCTGCTGCATCGGCCCAAGAATAGACTCCAGTCCTATTAACTCTTTCTTTTGGAGAATTGTCCAAGAACTTGAACTTGGGAAATGAAGTGACTTGTGTTTGAAAGACCAGATTTTGAGACGCTCTTTTATTGGCAAGTAAAGAAGTACACACTGTACTGCAGAAATGGCTGCCCTTTTTTCCCATTCTGGCCCATAGCTCCTTAAGAGCTCATACAGCAGTTAAGAATCAGTCTAAAACCTGTTGCCTTCATATTAAATACTCTTTTGCATCCTTTCATGTACACAATATTGTTTTTCTGAATTGGACTGTGGAGAAGGGAGTTTTCCACACTGACTTAGACCAGCTTTGTACACAGTAGAAGCTTGTTTATGGGAAGAGGGGTTTCGTAGTAGGATTACTGTTCATTTCTGCTTTGATTTCTTTGCTTCAGAATAATCTCTAAATGAAGCTGGCAGCCATAAATCCCCTCTTAAATATTCTTGTAATCCCGTCCATATTATAATACACCATTTACGCTGTAGACTGTGGGCGTCATTCTGCCACCAGAATTCCTATTATGTTAATTGTATGTGAGGAATGCATCACTTCATTAGAGTGCTGACTTATGAATTATTGATTGACAGCTTTATAGGCTTTCTAGATGGGCTGAAGGAGGAGGCAAAGTTCTGTAAGTATCGAAATGCAAATTTGAGGCCTAACGTAGAGACACCATGTTGATGTGTGCGTGAGGTACAGCATGTAGCAAATAATTTATCACCTAACCAATATAATGTCTTATATGGTTCAACAGCTTCAGTTCTTAAGACAGCCATATGATCTCAACCTTTTGCATTATGCATGAAAGGTAATCGGCTCCAGAATGGACTATGCAGGAGTGTAATAATGAAGTAATGAAACTGCTGCCAAGTGACATTTGGAGTTTAGATGCTTTCTATTATACAGTATGTCCTTTGTCTCCTACCGCCTACAGAAGCTCATACATTCTGTTCATCCTTGTCTGCTAAACATATCCCTCTATAATTCAGAGTAGTTATGTAATTTAATTAAAGAACCCTGACCAGCACTGTTTAGGAAATGAGTTGCACACTCTTTGTGCCCTATTCAACACTTGGCAATCGTCCTGCGCACATACAGTACACACAGTGAATACTTCATCACTAAAAGGCTTCTAGCTGGAAACAAGTCTGCTAAGAGTGCGATTGAAAAATGTTGAGAGATGGAGGTTTTTTTTGTATTTATTTTTTTTACTTGTCCATTACAGCCTGTCTGGTAGATTCAACTCATTGTATTCTTTTATGCAGATGATATAGCTACATTATAATGGTACTATGAAACATTATGACACATTAGTCAGTGTCTTAGTGGGCATATAAATATAGATTTTTTTTCTCTGTGTGTTGCCTATGGCATGCCTACAGCAAACAAATTCTGCTGCACGCCGCTCCATTTTGGCTGTGTTGAGCTGTCTTACCTGGCGCTGTATTTACACCAGTGGATCAGATAGTGAGCTTCCACTTAGTTTATTACAGAGAGGTTTTTTGCTCTACCAGCCACTTACTATGCCTCAGGGTGAAGAGCACAGAGAAACCTCATTCAGATAGGCAAACGGATCAGGGGAACACTGTCTCGCGTGAACCAGGAAGTAAATCTATAGATCTGTATCGTGCTCTAGATCAAATTTCACACTCCCGTCCCATCGTTTGCATAATAATATTTCACCGTTCAGTCAATTTACTTCCGGTATTCTACCCTCTGTCCGTACGAATTGACCTTTGCTGCTTTCACACATCGTTCTCTAGTCTTTGTTCTGCCTCAGCTCCCTGTTGGTCATGCTGAGCTTTCCATTGGTCATGCTGAGGCTGAGGGCAGGGAAATTGCTGGCGTGGTGGCTTGTCTGGGGGGGGGGGGGGGTTCTGACGTGGGCACTGCCAACCAGAGTCTCGCCCACACTCTCCGAGGACTCCCGCTGCATCATGCCCTGTCAGCAATTTCTTGGGGTCAATTCCGCATTGGATTGAAAGGTGCTGTGCATTGCAGGATTTAGGTTCCCAACCCTGGAATTTGAGGATTTTATCTTAGTTTGGTGCTTCTCTTGCCAAGCGGTCTGCTGTTTCCGTTTCCAAAGGAATTCAACCAATCCAGCCATGCCCGCTTATTGGCCACAATCCCAGCCAGACTCAGACAATGCAGACTTAATGTTTTTGGGTGTTTTGGTTTTTTTTCTCTAGAGGCAGATATTATCAGATAGCTTGTTCTTTATGCCCGTCTGGGGCATCCGCAGTCAAGTGAAATTGCTGGTGTGATAAGGCAATGTTTGTGAACCCCACTGGAGCGTGAGAGAAAGGTCAGAACTGTTGTCTTAACTTGTATTTTTGCCAGACATAACAAAAGAAAAAATGACGTTCGCCATGGGCATTGCTGTGCAGATTTTTTTTAACTCAATATAAAATGGCACCACTGCTTACAGTAGTCAGCACTAGTTGGGTGCCCACTGGCAGATCATATTGTGTGATTGAAGCTGTATCACTGCAGTTAAATTTTTTTTGACTCTACCAAGTTACAGAATGCATTTATGTTCAATGGTTTGGAATTTGCATTTGCTCAGTAGTTCAAAAATATCTCTCCTGAATAACATCGGTGACCGCGATTCTACTGTCGTTGATTATCTATTTATAATAAATCTTTTGCACACGGCTTTTAGACAGCTGAGAAGGCCAGGAAGGAAAATGAGCAACAGGAATTGTAGACATCTAATGCTGCCTGATCAGGCCAGCCTCTCTGTTGCACTATATATTCTTCACTAAATGAAAATGGCCAGGGGCTGCTTGGTGAGCTCTGCAATAGTCTGTCTCACTTTCTCCAATTAAGCTGATCCGTCCAGCGCTGTACGACTGCACACCTCCCGCTGTCTCATTCCTCAGAGACATCGCGTTAGCTCTGAACTAGACCAACCTGAACATTTCAAGCTGCCCGTTCTCCCACTGCTCATTGGCAGTTTCAGATGTGCTGCACTTGGTAGTGCAGATTTCTCAAGAATCAAATCTGAATGTCTGCTGTACACTCGCATAATTATTCCTTTCATAAACAAAGGTGGTTGCTGGTGTTGATGAGCTAAGGCCTTGTGTGTACAAGACCCAAGACCCAGTACTAACATACTGTAGAAGGGAATGGTTATTCTAACAAAGTGTCAGATGTCGGTATAAACCATGTTGACCAGCACAATATTGTGTTATACTTTTTATTAAAGAAACTTGAGAGTTAATTTAACACCCCCTCCAGAGTTTCAGAGGTTTAGGGCTCTACTAGTGTTGCATTTAAACTTAATGGCTGATGGATGGCTTAAAATTATAGGTCGCAAATTGCAATGCTAATCTGAGACAAATTACCAGGGAAAGTTAAACCAGACTCCTGGTTCTCTCTCTCTTTCTTGCTCTCTGACTCTCTCTCTCTCTCTCGCTGCTCTCTCACTAGATATGAGCCTGCAGTGCAATTTCCCAGTTACATAACAGAAGGGGGCAGAGAAATGGTGAAATTAATGAAAGTGAAAGCGATCAGCTAATGGAGGCCAGCTTTGAGTCATACTGAGTTTCAGGCAGGTAGCCTCCGGTCAGTCTGTGCTCTCACAGCGATGAAGCACTGCAAGATAGGATGGTTGTTTGGATGCACAGGGTCAACAATCGACAATTGGTGTGTGTGGGCATGTCCTTATCCATCTGTTGGAAATGGAAGGGTTTGGGAGGAACAAGGTGTGAAAGGAAAGTTATGGAGCTTGAGACGACAGCTGAGACTCATTTTTTTCTGTCAGACTTTTGACTGTCAAGAGCTTTGCAATGGCAAATTAGTGTAATGGCTCAGAGATGTGGCCCCGTTATTTAATGCAGTTTTTGACACCACCATTTATTTTCTTTGTTTTAATAACTGCACACAACCAAGGCCTAGACGCAAGCTTTCCCTCTTGCTGTAGTTGTTCGTTCAGGTTGCAATCCTTTTTCCTCAGCCCATGACTTTTCATTTTTGTCATGAGAGAAAAGCTTTTTCTTTAGACGTGCCCGCTCAGTGAAGAGTGTAGGACCTAACATAACATTGTGCCATGTAATGCCCTGGCAAAGAGGTGGGTGTTACTCTTGCTAATAAGAGGGCTGTTAGAAATTCCACAAGGGGAAAGTCCTCAGTATTTCCATTGTCATGACTGTAGGAAATGGGAGGATGATGTGTTGAGAGGTTGCCAGTGCGCCAACAACCACAGCTTTCATGCGGAATATTTTTCTAAAAGAATAATGTTATTCTTTACAATTTGAATTTTAGAATGTGTTATGTCGCTTCAGCGGCAACAGATGTGGCCCGCTCGACATCCACAGCCACTCTGATGGTAACAATTGCTTTTCTGCTACAGCTTTTCTTTGCGGGGACACCTATCCTCCGCAAACGAAACCTGTCCGCTAACAGTTGGCAAATACTCAACTCAAATGTTGACAGCATGTCACACCGGCTATGGAAATGCATATTCAGTGATTCGTCCCAGTGCGCTTCCATCATGCCTGCAATATTTGTGACATCACACTGATGTTGCAAATTCTTGATGTAACTGTCATTTCAAAGCTAATTAAAAGCAGCATCTGTAAATGACTGAATGACCTTTCAGTCACGGTGCAAACTGATGAGGATGTGCACAGACCTGACTGTGTGTTTAGGCGGAGGTTCATTAGAGTTCATATGAGTGTTTATACTGTATGTTCCCACCTTCTCAGGGGGCGAGTGTGGTGTAGTCACTCAAGTCAGAAGCCACAAGGCCCTGGCATCGGGCTAGAGTTGCACAGCAGGTGCTTGGGGAGGCCGGCCTGGGGCCCCGGGGTAATTCTGTCTTGGATGGGGATTTCTGAATGCCCCAGGTACCTGAGTGGAGACACTGATATTGTTTCAGAAAATGTCACTAAGCTCATCGATTGTCTGGCATGAACAATGTTTGTCTTAAGGGTCCGCTCCATCATTCCCTTTATACATAAAAATGTTACAAACTTTAAAAATAAAAGGTTTTGATTTCATGAAAGAGGAAAGCAGAAATAAATTATTAACACAAATGTATTGACACTGTCAGTTGTCCTAAATTAACAACATGATGCATTGAAGGAATTGAATGGGCAAGTTGCATAAAGATGTCAGACATCTAACCTGTTTTATGTAACATATAGCCTAACACCTAACATTAAACTAGGTAGGTAGGTAACATTATAATAATCCAAGTTCTTAGGTAACTTGTCAGCAACTAAAATCTTGACTCGTTTCACATTTGCTATCATTGAAAATAGGTTTTCCCTTCACTTGCTGGCTTTGTCCCTGAACGCAGCACTTTTGACTTAGCATTTTGCCATTTTTGGCACAAGGAAGCTTAGCAATGTAGCTAACTGGCTCGAGCATTGCACTTTAGAACAAGTGCGGAGAACTGTATAACCTCAAACAAGGCAGCAGACATCTTATTGCACATGGGTGTGTTACATTGGTAAAGCCGTAGAAATGCTGGAAATATTCCGGGCGATACTGAAGGAACTCTGCGAGTCCAGTGAATGTGCAGTTTGGTTGTACACCTGTTAGAAAGCTTTAAATACTGCAATTAGGATACCAAATTTTATCTGTCGCTAAGCACAGTGCGACACAGAGATAAAGTGGAGGTCTGATTACCGCTGATGTCACCTTTGGGAAATCATTGGATCTTAATTGTGATACCCCCCCGCCAGCTCAACAGTATTCCAGTAATGGCTACTGGCAGAGTGCATTACTCACACCAGTATGCTATGTGCAAAGTCTGCACAGGGACGTTAATTAAGAACATGTCCTATTTTTCAGTGCTGTGAAGGGGCTGAATAGAAAAGTCTATTGGATATGGTCTTTAATTGTCTTCTTTTTGTCCCTTGTATTTTTTGTTTGCGGTTGTCAATAAGTAATATGTTTCTCAGAGGGGTATAAAAAGGAAATATTAACATATTAGGTTCCACCAAAAGCTACCATTGATAATGGCGTCATTTACACCTTAATACTTTTTTTTTTTTTTTAACTATTAGCTTGTTTTTTGGGGTGGACATTTGTTATTAGGACAACCTTTGTTCCCCTTTAATTTAAAGTTGGTTTGAAGACTCTCATGTGGTTATTTGCATAAAAAAAAAAAAAAAGAAAGAAAAAGAAAAAAACATGCACCACCTATTTGTCCCGCTGTGAATAGATTGGAAAGTTCACCATTTCACATTGAAATGCATGCAAACCGGGTTCAGCCTTGAATGCATCGGTTGTATCCAAAATTACTAGAGCACAATGAATTGAATTGAAGTGAAAAGCTTCTTTTCAAGGCACTAATTATGGAAATTGACAGTAACAGAGATTTGTTGTGGAAATGGGTCCTCTAATTTCCATGATGCCTCCAAGACCCTCAGAAAAAGATAATTGTACTCTCAGTCGTCTAAATAATTCTGACTGACAAATCAGTAACTACATGCCAGACTGCGGTATAGTTATATTACTGTCTCTATTCGTCAAATCATATACATAAAGCAGAGGATATTTTTTAAAAATGGATGGGAATGGTTTGACACATTGAACACTTGAAGAGAGCATATCCACAGACTTTAGACTTTTTCCCCATATGAAATGCTCTTTTATATTAACAAAACAGAAGGAAAATGACAGTATTTTCAAGTAGATATCTGTTTTCTGCTCAGTGACTGATATCTCCAATTCTGCCACAGACATTGCCAGGCGAACCCACTGTCCCTAGCAATTGTGCAGGTTTGTTTTAAATGAAATGACTCGCAGATCATAGCAGCAATCAGGTAAATTGTCTCCGAGGGTGGGCTCCAAGCACGGGAAGAAACACTAACCGCCTCTCCTGCAGGGAGCGGATCCCCTGGAAGATACACGCTAATCAAACGGCTTAATTGCCGTTTCCTCGGTGATGTGGAATTACCTGTGTATCTTGATTATCCTTTTGCCAGTGAAAAATAAAGTACATCAGGATTAAAAAGATGCTACTATCTGCATTTACCACTGAAAGACTGAACAACAGGCTAAACTCTCCTCTTGTGTTTCCCCCTTGCAGCCGTCCCGTTCCCCCCCAGCCACCGACTCACGGCCAAAGAGGTGTTCGACAGCGAGGGGAAGCCCAAGGTGGATGTGCTGAAAGCCCACCTAACCAAGGAGGGCCGCGTGGAGGAAGGGGTGGCCCTGCGGCTCATCGGAGAGGGCGCCGCCATCTTGCGCGCAGAGAAGAACCTGCTGGACATCGAGGCTCCCGTGACGGGTCAGTAGACAAACACCGCACACTGGTTGTACACATGGCCTAGTATAGACATACCAAAAGCAGGGCTCAGACAGAGAGGTTTGCATGATGAAAATCAGTATGAAAACGTAATAAGTGAGTCATTGTGCCTCTAGGCCAAACGCGGACCATGCTGCAAGCCACGGCAATGTATTTTAACAAGCGCAGAGGGTCAATTCACCCAGTTTGTCAGAACTAACAAGCTTTCTGACGCTCGCTCACCGAGGCTGCTTCATGCTTTAAAACACCCCACTGGAACAGACAGGCCCAACAGGGACTATCTCTGTTCCCGCACTGGCCGACTTTGAAAACACCTGCTAACCTTGAAGAAACGGAATAGGAAACGTTTGCCTCCTTCTAATTAGAGCCATTAACCATTCCGGTGTAAAAAAAAACCAAAACACAAACAAAACGAAAAGCTGTGACATTTTCTGCCACTTCTTTGCCGTTACTCATTTTTCACAAGATTTATTGTTTTTTTAACGTTTGAGCAGTTCTCTCAGCAGCCGCCTGCGAGTTGAAATTCAGCTGATTCACATCTGCCTCTGTGAAGAAACTTAGTCGGAGGCAGACTGATGCATATATGCACAGATCTAACGCAGCTATTGTTGCCTTTCTTCCTGGTCAAGTGCCTGGTTCCCCCATTAGACTTTCTGATGAGGCTTCTTTGATGTCGTTGTAATCAGAGGCAGAGAGCCACTCAGAGGAGCTATGGCAACCCATCATTTCCTAATAGAGATCACTCCCAAAATATATATATGTAGGCCTATGTACATATTTGCATTTTATCCTGAGTAAATGTATGTGTGATCCCTATTTTTTTTACACAAAAGGCTAGGTCTCCAGTGTTTGCTGAGGGCGTTATGGCAGGAGAATGTCTTGTTTAGCTGTTAAAGAGAGTAGAGCTTAACGAGGCTCAAATAGGTCAGGCAATTGCGAGCCTTCTTACCTGCCTCTGTGTTTATTACACACACATAGAGAGTCAGGTGTGCTGTACCGTTGAGCAGGCCAATGAGCTTCACGTCTGCCCATTTAAACCAATGAGCTTCAAGTCTGGTCAGATTGTCGTTCCAATTCCAGGAAGCCCCTAAGCTTTTTTTGTCAGATTTTACAACGGGTAAAATTGTTGATTGACCAGTAAATCTAGTGCCTTTGTTGTATGAAGTGAGTAGAAACGGAGGTTAGCTTTGTTCTGTGTTTAAGCGAGGGATTCTGAGGAACTGTGTGTTTGTGTGTGTGTGTGTGTGTGTGTGTGTGTGCATGCGCTTGTGTGCACGAGCATGGCAATGAGGCACTTCTTTCCCTCCTACACAACACCCCTGTCTCAACCCCTCTCCCACTCAGTAGTCCTGTTAAAGAAGGATCTCTATTGCTCTCTCTCTCTGTCTCTCTCTCTCATGCAAAGCGTGCACACACACACACACACACACACACATACACACACACACACACACACACATACACACAGGCCATTCCATATAAACATTTCCTTGTTTCTCAGTACTAGCCTCTTCTGTCTGTCCGCCATGTTTTATCTGTCTGTTTCTTGCTCTCTGTCTGTCTGTCTCTCTCTCTCTCTCTCTCTCTCTCTCTCTCTCTCTCTCTCTCTCTCCCTCTCTCTCTCTCTGTGTTTCTCTCTTTTGCTCTCTCTTCTTCTCCCCTTCAATACACACCCCCAATCACAACATGACACATGGTCAGCAAATTTGTATGTAAATATTTATCATAGATGCAAGAGACCAGAACGACATGTCTCTCTCTCTCTCTCTCTCTCTCTCTCTCTCTCTCTCTCTCTCCCTCTCTCCCTCTCTCCCTCTCCCTCTCTCCCTCAGCCCTCCTATACACTCTTGACACATAGTCACTTCCTGGTTGAGCCAGATGGCAGGTGGGGTTTCATGGAGGGAGGGGGGCGTGACGAAGGGAGCCGGCTTAGGCCACAGAGTACAAGCTGCTCCCATGGCCCTCGCACAAGTCAACCATCAGCAGAGCTTCTGCAGCCACATCACCAGGCAACACCTAGTTTTAACACTGTCCGTGCACTTGTTACCAGTTTGGCTGCATCGCATAGAAAACCAAGTTGAATCCAAGTCGGAGCTCGATCACTAAAATGCACCGATACACGTTGCACTTGAAATGATAGTTTTCATGGGATGCATAGAGCACACTGCACAATATAATCACTAAAGAGCATTTGAGGGTTTAGTTGTTTTTACTTAAATAGATCCATTTTGTCTGTATTGCATATTGTCATTATGTATGTATAATTATTATTAAATGGTGAAGTATTCTGTGTGAGGAAATGTTAAAGGATAAGGCCGGTGTTTTTTAATGCATTGCTTACCGTCAACAAATCCTATGAAAATAACAAAATCAGCAATGATTTTGTTTTGCCAGCAAATCTCGTCCATGTAGCCGGTGCCCAATGAAGCCATGTCCCAGCAGCCATAGAACTCCATTGTATTAAAAAAACGATTAAAAACACGTCACAGAGCCATGCCGTTGCTCTGGGCAACATATTTCATCATCGCGATGTACCGGGCCAGCCGACTTTTTCCTCAAACAACTTAATAAGCCGGCTGTAAAGACATTTGCGATCTCAGGAAAGTAGTTCCGTAGCACCGAAAATAGTCCCCGGCGTAATGAAGAATTTGTTCCCATTTGAATTTGATTTGGTAATAACTACAATAGCTTGACTTTTCGTGGTAACAGTTAGCGATTTTTAAAATGGAAACTATGTCTTTGTGAGCTGTATTTCAAGGTTTTTAGCTTACAATTGGAGCCAATGACTTCCGGGTTGACGGCTAAAAATGGCACGTGGGAAGTCAGAAAGTAACGGGAGTAGAGCAAACGCATTGTTGATTTTGTTATTTTCATAGGATTTGTTGACGGTAAGCAATGCATTAAAAAACACCGGCCTTATCCTTTAAGACCTTGATTGGGGAGTAATTTGCTCTCTGCAGACCTTACAAAAGGCCTATTGAGACAAGCAACCTTGATGAGGATGGCAGTTTTGCTCTGTGCTGCATTGCCAGGCCTTCCTGACATCCTTTATACCTTTCCAATACGTTCTTATGCAACAGCCGTGCAATAGGAAACACACTTGTATGAATACTGCCGCCATGCATCACACCTTTTGACATTCGAAGTGAAGGCGAATGGAAAGAAGGCAAACAACCGAGTAATTAGTTCCCTTACTTTTTAACATTTAGTTTATTATTATTATTAGTAGTAATAGTAGTAGTAGCATTTTAACATGGTTATATAGTATTAGAGTTTCTCAGCAGATTGCATGCTCCACCTCCGCCTTTGTGTAAATGTGTGCTCTGCAGGATTTTAGCTCTGAAAAAGTGCCAACGTAAAGCCCGGAGTATTGTTATCATCAAGTCTGCTCAATCAAACGATGATCTGGCATAGTCTGCCTCCCCGTGGATTTCTGCAGCTCAATGAGCTTGGCCTTTGGAGTGGCCTGTGTAGGTTCTGAAGCCGGGTTGTGTAATGCCCACCACCCACTCAGTAGCTGCTGCCCGCTGATATGCTGCTACTCAGGGAGATCACTCTAGCGCACAAGCAGGAGATGGCCAGAACAAATTGTATCTCACTCCAGATAATGTACTCCCACCTGCTCTTCTTATGTGGGCTTTGGTTCTCGCCTCGTTTTTTTGTGTCTATGTGTTTGTGTGTGTGATGAGAGGGAGGGAAAGCGTGTCTGTAGGTGTACTGGAGCAGAGGGAGAGGTGGATTGTATGTGTTTGCTGTGATAAAGCGAGTGAACCATCGCAGGGTTTCTATTTAATTTGCACACGCAGCGACCATCATCATCCAGCAGCGCCTACACAGAAGAGGCGACCGCAATTCACCGCGACCCTTGCTTCAGGTCTTCGTGGCCTGTGATTGAACTGTGGCCATCCCCGTGTCACCCTGCTTTTGTTTCCATCGCCGGCTAATGACAGCTTTGCTAAAGGTCGGCTTTGTCCAGAGCTGGCGATGCCGTCCTCCCACACACAGCGTTTCTGACGTGTGCTTCAGGTGCTTCTGCGGCCACTTGCTCCCTCTTTGGATGCCCACCTGCAGTGTTGACTTTTAAAAACATGGAAATATTGTTAATTTCCCACTGAAGGCTGTGAGTTTTAAGAGCGCTCATATAGTTGCAGTTTGAATCTAGCCCCCACATTTCAGCGGCGAGCAGTAAACAATATATTTTAACAATAATTGCTCTCTTGGTGGTCATCCATTGGACATACTGCACTGCAGAGCACAGTCTGTTGTGAATGTTTTCAGGAAAATTGCTTTAGAGAGGAGCTGTTGCCTATTGCATGCATCTATGTGTTCCCACACAATGGAAACATTGCGGTGTTGTCGTTGCCAGTGCTCTTACAGGTCCTTTATCAAGTCAGTGACAGCTGAGGAATTTTTTTTCAGTGATATGAGTTGTCATTGTTGAAAGGTTTTCATGCCATTGAGATGTTTCCATAGCAATAACCAGCCTTGGCATCATGCAGTCTCCCTGGTAAAGTGCCATGAATCAGTAGGATGCCTAATTTTATTGTCCTTTCATTTCAGTGCAAAATATATTGATTTTGTTTTTTTGTTGCATTGCAACTTGAAATTTAATGATACCTTACCTTGTTTATCCTTCAGAGGTGACCAGCAGGCATGTCACCAAAATAAACAAGAATATTGGTATTGTTGGACGAAGAACATTTATCTTATTTTTGCTTATTTTGATGGTTGTGTTTTTGTGACATTGTATAGTGGGGTTTTAACAGGTTTTATAGCACAAGGGTTATGAAACTCGCTCAATACATACACCATGCCAACTTTCAATTCAAGTCAAAGTTAAAAACAACTTAATTAAAGTCGCTTGTTTTGTTTTCAAACAGCAGCAATATATTTTATTAATATAATAACAATTCCATAATAATTACAGCTTGAGTTTTATCTATTCAAGCACCATTTGTGTCGTCTTTGTTCCAGTAAATCCATTTTGCCAGGAACCTTCAGCCGATCTAAAACAGACCGGTGCTTCATGCTGGTAATGGGAGCACTTGATTGCAAGGGCGAGTGCGAGGACACCTTTAGAAATCGGACGCAGATTACAAGGCGCCTTTTTGAAGTTTGTCCCTACTGTGGAATTAAACAATTTACACAGTGTGGGTTTAATAAAAGACAAATGGTAAACTGACGGTTTACGATGCAGTCGAGGAGAGCAGATTCTCCGAGCTGTCTGTCTCACGGGGCTTGTAACTTGAGCTAATTGCTCTCCAACGCTGTCCTCCAGTTCGCACTAATTGGGCGTCTCTCTGAAAGGCTTTTTCACAGGCTTCCATTCTAATTCTTGCTGCTAGATGCAGTTCATAGAGCAACAAACAGCCATGTGAGAAGTTAGCATGTGTCCTTTTCAAATTAGATTTCACTCCATTCACCCTGTTGTTAATGACTTAATTAGTTGATTGCATGAAGAATAGGTGAATTGCACCACTTTGACATCATGCTTGGATGCCACGCTTACTGCTGTCATCGCAATAGTGTTCACATGAACAGTGTTGATTGTTACCTTTGTTTTGTGGTGGCAAAGGTCATTTTTCACACTTGTTTTCTATAGAGAGGTATAAGGTCAGAAATGGAAAATGGTTCATTATATCAGTGTGTCTGTTGGTGCTGTTGGCTATTTTGATTTAATGATACCCTGTACAGACTTATGCATATTCTATGCATTAAATGTCTTGGCATTTGCTGGAACCTAAGCTCTTCATGAAGGTGCATGCAAGTCTCTGGATATAACATCAGAGGTCAGGGGCAGACTGGATACTTTTAGACACACTTCTACAGCCATTAACCCAGACTCCCATTTTTTTTTTTAGATAAGAAGATTTATTAATGGGAAAAGATATCTACAGATCAAGTATCTACAAAATTGAGCAGGAGCTCTTTAATCAGACATGCACCCTGTCAGTCTACAGCTGCTAAGCAGCAAATCTCCGGTGGCCTCTGCTCCCCTCGTCTCCCTAGGGAGCAGTAGAGTATAGGGTCACACAGGGCGATAGGAAAGCAATCCAGTTTGAGTGATTTGCGGTTCCTGATTTCAGGCGCGGTGGGCCTGTCCCACAACGATCCCCAGACACTACTTAACAGCTTCCCGGCCCGCTGTTATGTGCCTGTATGGAATAGAAATAACGAAGTAATATGTCATTAGATTGAAATAAGTCAAGTTATATAGTGGCTTTAACAGTGGTGAGAGTATATTGGAATTCCTGTCAGTACTGTTGGGGGGGGGGGGGCTGTATGAACCGGTCCTGAGGAATTCTCTGTTTGTAATTGGTATAAAAAACTGTTGCTTTCATTACAACGCCCTTAATAAGATTTGATCAGCAATGCATTCAACTGAAAGCTTCCCAGTGGTTTCAGCCAATGAACTTTTAGTGTATTTGGCAAGGCAAGGTGTGCCCAAATTAAGTCTTAACTAGCTAGTTCCTGAAATGAATGTGTCCCAAGGTGATAAAGAAGCAGAAAGAGAGTGTGGTGGAAAAGCAAACTTGCCTTTTCATGGAAATGCACACTCACTGTTGGCTTATTCTCACCTCTGCACTTAAATATTGCCAATCAGTGCTTGGTAATCTTACAGTACTTTGTGGTGGGAGAAAGTAGGAGGAGAAGAGGCTTACTCATGGTGGCACTGCGACAAAGACAGTTGGATCTGTATGTACATACTGATAGGCTCTGATGTTTCTGATGGCATTCATAACATGACATCAAGTCAATGTGAATACTGCTGCCAACATGCAGCTGCTGCCACAGAAATACAAGGCATAATGCCTGGTAGAGAATGTGACTTGCCACCATATTCACATTCTTTCATTGGTTTTGAAGGGTATCGATCCAGGCAAGGCTCTCATTATTCATCCTATACTGTACAAATCAACATTCCCTGTGTGATGTAATGCAACCCATGCTCTATTCTACCTCTGTGTATATTATCATGTATCAAGCATCAGTTGAGTGCTGAACCACTAGAAGGATTTCAGTTACAAATGAGGAATTTACACAAACGGTATAATTTTTTTCCCACTTTTTTAAGCAACAAACTAAATATTGACTGGATAAATATTAATGTACTAATCAGTAGTTGAAGCTGCAGGAGGTTTTCCCAGGGTCCAGGAGAAAACCTGCCATTCCTCACGAACTCACACCCATCTTAATCTAATCTAGTTTTACAGGGATATACATCATCAGAGCCTTTCACATCTGATGGACAGAATGGAAATCAGCAGTGTTACATACTGTAGTCTGTCATCTCCTGCTCCTCAGGTGTAAAAATAGCCGTTGTCCTAATGTGCTTTTCTTTCCCTTCATGTCGTATTGCAGTTTGCGGAGACATCCATGGGCAGTTCTTTGACCTGATGAAGCTGTTTGAAGTAGGAGGATCACCAGCATCCACGCGCTACCTTTTCCTGGGGGACTACGTTGACAGAGGGTATTTCAGTATTGAAGTAAGTCTTGTATGCGTTTTTTCTTTTTTTTTTTTTTTTTCACAAGTGCTAAATCAAGTGTGACACACACCATGTGCCCTAGCGAAGCTGTGTTTATTAATAGCTTTCTCTGAGCGTAGTTCAAATCAGGTTGCAGATATTGGAATGGTAATATGCTCAAGGCTGAAGTCTCTAATGTATTTTTTTTATATATATTGTAATAACTTCAAAATGTAGACCGGATAACAAATGCTATTTCTTCGGTGTATGTATGTAGAGAAAGTCAATCAATATAAGGCACAATGCAAGTATTTAGTCTGGTACTGCAGATAGGAATTTGCTTAGATATGTATTTCCTGCCAGCTCATCATCTGAAACATGATACGTTTATTAATAAAACATATTTTAATGGAGAGTTGTGCCTATCTTCTCTGAGGGTTCGCAGATATTCCAAGGTTTCTCCTCTCTTTGAGCGAGCTTGAAACGTGTCACAAAATGTACTGCATGAATGTTTCATTATAAGTGGAATTGCTGTATCATGCCACTCCGTGAAATTGACAAAGTCTGACTTAATGGTTTATGTTTCCAGTGTTATATAAAGATGACACGCTAACTCACTCCCCGATCCCCTTTTGTTCTTCTCGTTTCAGTGTGTGCTGTACTTGTGGGCCTTAAAGATCCTTTACCCCAAAACACTGTTTTTGCTGCGTGGGAACCATGAATGTAGACATTTAACAGAGTATTTCACATTTAAGCAGGAATGTAAGTAATGCTTCGGCACTTTATTTTCCCATCAAAATTGTGTCCAAGCAGTCTGGCCTGTGAAGCTCAGTGCAGAGTGGAGGGAGAATTGAGTTATTCTTTCTAAAAGCGGTTCATTATGCATCCAGTACTGCCACTGACCTCAAACGCTCACAGAAAAGTGCCCTCTGGCGTGGTAACGGATTCCGTCAGATTCTTGCCCTCCTTGATATTTACACATGTCAAAACTATTTCTGTTGGACTCAGACGGAGTGGGGAAAAAAACACAAAGGCACTGTGAAATTACGCTGTTTTTCTAAAATGTCTTTGGGATGTTTTTTGGCGCTTTTTTCGAGAGCCTTTCTGTCCCAGTGCAGCACACTGCCCCAGTGTGAGAGAGCCTGTGTTGTTTGACTTGGCGGCGCTCTCACTCCCTGCCCTGTTTTCCCCCCCTGACAGGTAGAATTAAGTATTCAGAGAGGGTGTATGACGCATGTATGGACGCCTTCGACTGCCTTCCCCTGGCTGCCCTTATGAACCAGCAGTTCCTGTGTGTACACGGAGGACTGTCCCCAGAAATCACAAATCTTGACGACATCAGGAAAGTATGTGTCTGATTCAAGACTCTTTTCTCTATCATTTCAAAAAGCTGTGTGTGCGTGTTTACCAGCGGGGGGGTAAATTGTAAATACAATTAATTTGGTAAAAATCAAAGCATCCCGTCTTTTTCTATTCAGTCGAAGTCGATGAGGAAAAAGCTGCATCCATTTTAGTAGGACGTGCTTTGAAAATAATAACCTTGGTGGCACTACACGAAGTAATTCTCCCAGATCTGCCTCAAATAGTGTTCAGAACTTGGACACGGGGATTGTAAGCGCCAGTCTGGTCCTCACTCTGATTAAAAAATGTTGAAGAGTCGGATCCCGCTTTCAGACTAATTCAATAATTCCAAATGCATGCATAATAGAATTTGTCCTATTGAAGTGTCCATCATGCCATCCGTCCAGTAATCCGCGAGCTTTTGTTGGAGAAAGAGCTATCCTTGGCTCAAAGCAAAGTCGTTTACGTTAAGACGTCATTGTTCCAAATGAATGGCTACCACAGAGCATTGCCCGTCCTCTCCAAAACCCCTACTAGTCTATTGAAAGGTGAGCGATGTCTTTGACAAGTCATCTACACTTTATGTCCTCTACATTCGACTCATTTTCACCTTCAATAGAGTTTAACATCACTTCTATGAGCAAGTGCTTGGGGTACCAATTTCATTATGATCTTGACGGCAGCAGCCACAGAAAGAGAAATATTTTCCTCTGTGATAAATGCACAATTTATGCACAAGTCATTTTCTCACTGATCGAGTCAAACAGACTGACGGAGTCCTTAACTTTCTTCCCACAGCTAGACAGATTCAAAGAGCCTCCGGCCTATGGACCAATGTGCGATCTGCTGTGGTCCGACCCCCTGGAGGACTTTGGGAATGAGAAGAGCCAAGAGCATTTCACACACAACACAGTGCGAGGCTGTTCCTACTTCTACAGGTGAGCGCTCACGCTTTTACAAGGCTGACTTGTATTATGTCCCTGATTTCGAGAGCGATCCGATGTTTACAGATATTGAAAGCTGTATCTGTAACGGTAAAATTGAACTAAATCTCCAAAGAAACATTTTTTTTGTTCACTTTGAAAGTAGCAAACTGGTGTCCAGATATCAGCTGTATTTACTGCCATTGTTAAATGCTAGCATCACACAAGGTCCACGATCTTCAATCCATGAGAGAGTTTCTAAATTAAGCAAATACACTATTATTTTTCTAAGCATTTGACCATGGAATAAAAAAGGGGATCCGAGTAGCTGTTACTGGCTACATGAACTGAGGAAAAATGTGTTTTCATTTGGTCTTTTGACCACTTTCAGTAGAAGGAAAATTAAATCACTGATGAATTTTGGCTGTATTATCTGTGGAAACTTGATCACAGCAATGCACCGGACATTTTCTAAACTTTCCTGACCACCCCAGACAGAATATTTAGTCATCATGCATACAGGTATAGAAGTAGACAAAATACTAATGATAAACAACTATAACAAGACAAAATAGCAAAAAATAACCATTACACTGTCACTGACCAGATAAATCAAGAACCTCTCCTGCCAAGTAGTCATTTTCTAGGCTCTTTCCATTCATTTTCTTGATCGTCAGACTCGGCATGAACAACTGAGTGTGAGTAGGAGCCCCACAGTAGTAAGAATATGGTCTGCATTAGTAGTCCCAAAGACTTCTCCTTAGACTGTCGCCAGTATTTATGTAACCCACATTACCTTAAATTGAGCCGAGTAGCTGAACAAACAGAGGAAATGCTGGGAGCGGGCAGCTCGCACTGTCACAAAATGTAATGAACTGGCACATTACCACAGGGCACAGTCCTCTCTCTAAATGCGTTCAGTGCTCCCTCCGCTCATTATGGCCTGAGCGATGCTTACTTGGCCCTGGCAAGCCCGGGGCAAGCCAGCAGAAGCAGTCAGAAATGTCCCTGGGCTTCTAATATGCAATTTCTTCTTCTCTTTTTCTTTTTTTTTTTTAAATAACAGGTGCTTTATAGCCACCTAATGAATAGTGTTTTAATGCCACTGCTTATAAATGAACTTCCTGTGCTGCTGTTATTGTAGTGGGTTTGGGTTTTTACATCGTTTGTTAATGTTTATGTGAGCCATCAGAAGCGCAATTGCAGTTGTGTTTGTGTTAGAAGAACATTTGCCCAGTAAAGAGGTAATGGCACTGTTGTCACTTGACTGAAAGAGACAGAAAGGAAAGGTTAGGTATGTGGCCTGTTGACCTCAAACTACTGATTTGATGTCCGCCTCTGTCACATGTTTTTGCTGTACCAGCATCCCGGTTAACCTTCTGCCATTTGGTCAACATTCCTCTGGAGCCTTGTTTTCATCAGTGTCCTCCACTTCATCTGCCCAGGGGATGGCCGCTAATTGGCATCACACTGGCATTCTGGATTTATGAGACAGTTTGAGCCAGACCGAGAGAGAGCCATTCCTCTACACCCCCCCGCCAAAAAACGTCTGTTTCCTTGTTTCTCCTGCCTTGCAGCGACCGAGATCTTCCCCCAGCGCCATAGGCCCCCTCGTAACAGTTTTACAAACACAACTGAGGCATGAAATTGCATGTTTTGAATATGGTTGCAATCATTCTAGCCTCCGCTCAGCAGTGTAGATGTAACAGCATAAAGTGTAGAAAATATTTTTTCATACTTTATCATTGGTGTTTACTGAGGCTATTGGATGTAAAAGTTTAATACTTAAATTTCAACATAGTGAACATGGGAAGTGCCATTCAGTACACACATGCTGAAGTCTTTTGTCTCTTTTTTTTTTCTTTGGGATCATGTACAACTTGTCATGTTGTCCATCAAGCTCATTAACATGTGTGCCTCGTCATTGGACAGATGGGAAACGCTCTCAACTCAAAATGCTAACTGCCAAAAACGAACTAGGCCAAAATGTATTTAGTCTACCGAACAGGTCCAAATGGCCTCTATCTACATCTGCTGCAGGAAATCAAGAGAAAAGTAAAATATTTATTCCCTATTCTTCCCCTCCCAGACACCCCACCCTTTCCAAAAAAACACTATGCTGTTGGCTTATTTAAATTTTTAATTCCCTCTCAACTCCCACTCCTTCCTTTTCACGTCCCGCCTGCAGAGATGTATTGTGTTTGTCATGCATGCATGTGTCCTTGTGTCTACAGGCACCAAGATATCTAATTAACCTTTCCTAACTCCCATGATGGATTTTCCACAGATTTGTAGTTTTAAATTATTTCCCCTTTTCAATTTTTGACATATGTGCACCAACACAGACATACATATAAATGGTCTAAAAATCAGGCCAATCAGATATACAATATAGCTGACATTAAATGAGAGTGTGGCCTATCACAAACTTGGCCAAAACTCTACAACAGCTCTGTCCAATCATCTTGAAGCCTGTTGTATATGTTGATTACAAGGAACCATGGTTGGACTAACTGTACAGAACTTAGTATAGCTATCAGAACCTCTATTTTGAACACGCACACCACATTTCATGCTTTACTTACAAAGTCTTTGGGAGTGTGGGATGACAGCAGAGAACAAAAACGCGTTGGGAGATAGCGAGTATAGAAAGAGGTTGGGATTTCAATCAGTATGACAAGATGAGGCGTTCCCCGCTGATTGAAGTAATCACACCCTGACAAACGTTTTGACAATAAACATTATGATGGGGTCGCCCTTGTTTGATCGCTCCACTGTCTGCTATGTCACACAAGGCTGTTAGCTGCCCTAAAGCCTCATCCCCTTCGGTGCGAAAAGCATAAAGCAACTGTTATGCTAATGAGACGCATCTAGAAATGAAAGAGTACAAAAAAAAACACTGAATTTCGCCTGCAGTATTGTTTAAAAAAAAATCATCTTCCCACGTTCAGTAGCATGGCTTCAGATGTACAGCTGAGGTGTCAATTTGAATTGTCAATCACTTTGTTGATTGCAAGATTTCAGAACAAAACAGGAGCAGGTTGCATGGCATTCGTTCATTAGACAGCATCCCATAATTCACAGATGCTGAAGTTCACCGGGTTTTCATAATGTTTGTCTCTCTTTAGAAGTAACTTTGAAAAGTACTATTTCTATAGCTCATGCACTCATATTTGAAGTGTTTCAACATCTAGGCATCTCACTTAAGAAATGCTCTTTGGCAGTGACGTGACTTGTGTCTATTTCATTGAGAGCAAAGGAAATTTCCAGTGGAAGCTGGTGCCGGGGAATGAACGGCTGTAGAATGGAAAACCCTGAAACCTTACTGTAGTTTGTTTGTTGTCAGTTAGTTTTGGCCTCTCCGCTCGCAGGCTGAACAGATCAGCAGGAGTACGAAACATGCACAGACCCTTCCCACTGATCCCTTTTTTTCTGTAAGAAAAAAGCCTCGCATGAATCATGTGTCATACTTGACATTATTTGAAGAGTTTTATTCTAAAATGAAATCCACCATTTGAAAAAAAAAGGACGCCTACTCCTCTTACAGCACAATATGATTGCTGGGTATGAAAGTACAGCATATCATGGATTATTATTTAGGGTATGAGTCATCAGAAGACCTTTTGCTTACAAAAATATTGAGTTTTTAGAGATTGTATAATCTATTTTTTTGGAAAATTAACTGAAATTTCAAGTAGAAAAGAAGTAAAGTTGATGTATAGCGGTTTGGAATGCAAACCATTTAAACATTTACAACCAACCTCTCAAGGCAGCACACCTTTTTATCAGCCACAAATTGGTTTTAGACCAAACAAAGCTTGAACTGAGTGTATCCACGGCGTCTCTGTGAGCACAATCAATATACTCATGACTTATTTAGTTATTTATATTGATTATTGTGCTCCATCTTACTGGGATTTTTCTTGATTTATGAGTAAACCAAATGTCTGTCTCTTTATTCAACAGCTACCCTGCAGTCTGTGACTTTCTACAACACAATAACTTATTATCTGTCATCCGGGCCCATGAAGCGCAGGATGCTGGGTGAGTGTTGTTTGCCGTCGGCCCGCCACTTCTTTTTCCCCACCGCACCGTCACACAGCAGAGAACGTCAGACCTGGATATTAATTGAAAACCTCTTCCAATGCTCGGAGGGTTCGCTCGAGCCCGCCCGGAGTGCAAGTTAGGCCCCGGTTTGAACTTTCAGAAGAAGTCCCGTTAAACCCAGAAATGAAATTGAATCCATTACGAAGAGCAAGTTGGCCAGATGTGGGGCTGTTAATGCAGATGTTGTCAGGCATTCTAGTTTAATGTCATCCTGTCATCCTCACAATATAGGAAAGTGATTGGGAAATTGTCGCTATATGCTCTTTATCATACATCATACATACAAACACATCCAGTGCTGTACAACTCTGCCAACAAAACAGTGAGACCAATACAAAAATCACTACCAAACTTATCTCTCACTGTGTTGTTTTCCCTTGATGAGCGTTTTGAGGCTACAGTGTGCCTTGGATTTTTTTTAGCCAAGGCATTGGAAAGCCTCTTTCAAGAGTTGGGTTTTAAAAACAGGGTGGGTGGACGTGTCAGTTGGTTTCCCTCTAAGCAGGGCGAGGGCGGTGGGAGGCACAGCACACAGTTGTTTACCATTGCACTCCCACAGTGTGGTCACATGGGACACCTTGCCTGGTCTCAGAGGAGGCTGCTGCCCCAAGCTGCCTGAAACCACACATAGAATAATGTTATTTATTTTCATTTCTGTTTTTCTGCAATTGCTACCTTTTTCTTCTAATCTCCTTGAAAAGGAATATGTTGTTGGGGGGGGGGGGGGGTTGTTTTTGCCGAATGCGGTGTGGCGAATAAGTCGTGTCTTTTGTGTGGCTCATTTGAGTTACTTCTTTTACTTTGTTTACTTGACGCTTTGTTCCATTCCAGACATCCAAAACAACAAACACAGCACAGACCTTTGCTGGGAGAAAAAAGAAGCAGTAGTTGGGTTTGAATGAGGGATTGGTTGAGTTGATCCTAGCTGTGCAGGTATACAGTAAGGGCATCTTTCACCTGTAACACAGGGACTTGCTCTCCTGAGGCCGAGCTGAATTGACCCCCTTGCTGATACATCAACTGTTACACTCAGGGGAAATACAGCCAAAGTAAACACAACAGACTAGAACAACACTTGATCCTAATCATATCCCAAGGGCTGAACGGCAATGAGCAATCCATGAGTGATGTATTGTAACCTCTGTGATCCTGGCTGATGCTTCTCATTTCGTTGTTTTACCAGATATCGCATGTACAGAAAGAGTCAGACCACTGGCTTCCCGTCCCTAATCACCATCTTCTCAGCACCCAACTACCTAGATGTCTACAACAACAAAGGTAAGGAGAGTGAGAATATGATTATCCATCTTGGCTGCAGTGGCACAGAACCTGAATGCCGCTCCAGTGTCATATTCACAGGTTGTGATAGAGTGACATCACACTTAGTAACCCAAAGGTTTCCTTAAACTCTAATAATTGTCACACAGTGAAAGGATGAGCAGCTTCCATGTTGCATGCATTTACATCCTATAGGATCACATACTATTTCTAACTGCTTTGACAAACTGGTGAGAGTCTTGAAAAAGTTATGTTCTAATATGGGTTTGTCACAGCACAAGTGCATCATGCTGTACCCATACTGGCTCGATTTGGTTTGGTTTGGTTTGGTCCAGGTATGTTAGCATACCTGGATCAACATATTTGATACTGGCAAAGAACCCAAACATACTTGCAGGGCATCTGCAGAAAGTCTTAAAGTGTGTTAAATCATATTATCTAAACTCGAGGCCTTAAAAGGTCTTGGATATAATTAAATTAAGCAATTTAAGCCTGAGATATAGTCTGGTAGGTCCACACTTTCAATTTCACTAGTGAGAACAGTTTTATATTTCATTCTACCTGGCATTAAAAAGGTCTTAAACGGTCTTAAATTTGACTTGATGAGACTTGCAGAGACTCTGATTTGCTGCTGGTAAAGCACCCAAACCCCACTTTCAAAAGCTGCTGGCAGGACCATCAGCGTTACAGCAGTGACACGTAAACAATGTACACAGCTGCTCATTATTCCAATGGAAAACCACACCGTCCCATATCCATAGTGCACCAAATGCGGGTACAACAAGCTCTGTGACTTTGCCGTGGGTCAGGTCATCACAGGGCCGGACCCGGTCTGGACTGAGCCGGCCTGGCACCGGTCCACTTGGCTTGTGGCGTCTCCCTGCGCTGCGCTACGGTGCCCACGCAACAAGATAGACTTGCCTTTTGTGCTGTGAGTCAGCACTTTACCCCCAGAGAGAGCGCGGCGGTATCTGCCTCAGCTGCGGGGGTGTGTTGGGGGGGGGTGGTGGTGGTGCAGAGGGGGTGGAACAATCACGGGAAAGCCCGGAGATGTGAATAACAAGGGAAAAGGAAGGGAAAAGGCGACGGTGCTGTTGGACGCTGTTCCGCACTTCTCTCGCGGTGAAATGCCATCATGGAGGTGTATATTGAAGGATTGGCTGGTGTGAGAACATTACGCAAGGGACCAAGGGCTTTCATTTTTTTTTCCCCAGACCAATTTCAGGTGTAGTTGTTTGATTTAAGATTAGGTTGTATTTGTTTACCCTTTTTCCCCATGAGCTGCCACAGAGCCACTTTTCCTGTGGTGCACAATAAGGATAGTCAAGAAGCAGCCAGGCAGTTTGCTCGGGCCCGTCTGGTTCGGTGTTTATTATTAGGACCCCATTTGCTCCCTGCCAACTAATCTTCCTAGGGCTCGCAGTCAGCACAAACCAAACAAACAAACAAACAAACTGGTGTCAGACACGCGTTGCTTTTAGTTTTGGCATCCCATCGCCATCCTTTGTACCCTGCGAAGCTCAGTGGAACAGCTAAAGTATCGGAAAGGATTTAGTCTATGCACTCATCTTGGCTGCAGCTGGTTGACCTTCGGTAGATAAAATGCCTCGCGCTACATGTGTGGTAATCTGAAAGAACAAGATTACTGGCATCGTCTGTATTTGCTTATATGTATTATTAGAAATGAATTCATTTAGGGTTTAGGCACACAGATGCATCCTACCTAGCGGCACTACATTTAATTCTCCCATCATTTACTGGCTGCCTAGTAATCAGATACAAAGATAATGGGCGAGAAAGACGGCAATGCCCAAGAAAACAAACGTTCCTCCAGCTGAAGGTCTTGCCAAAGATTCTGTTAAAGCTGTTTAAAACCCACTAAGTAATGGTTTTGCAGTTATTTAGTTCCAATTCTGTTTTATCATTTGCATCTAGAGAAATGACTTGGCTTGATGTATTCCCCCCAGTTTACTGTTACACAACTCCATGAAAAAAGCACCGTTTACCAATACAGTCCCATCAGTCCTGCTGATGCTCTTCTAATCAGTCATGTGGGTGGGGTTCACCGTTGGAACCAAAGCCGCTGTAATGAATTGCTCTACTCTTAGCTTCTTGCCGGAGCTCGGGGCCCACTGAGCATGTCCCGTGATTGATGGCCAATCGAGCGGGCACATAAATCTAAAAGGAGGGGAGGGAAGGAGGGGGGGGGGAGGCATCAGCAGGTCCCATCAATCTAGCGCTGGGAGTTGCCAGATTAACCAATGAAACTCCTCCACGTTCCCGGAAAAAGGGGTGACACCAACAGCCTTGGAAAAGCTCAGACTCCTTGGCCAGAAGTTAAAAGTATGTGGGGCGGTGTTGTAGCTGAGTCAGCATAATCAACACCTGAATGATGATTCCATAAAGACGAGGTCCGGCCTCACGACTGCTGCACATCCCTCCTTTTTTCTCTTTAACCCCACCAGTCGCACTCGTCGTTCTGCGCTAAGCACCAGTCTCAGACGGACGCTGACCAGCTGTCCGTCACAGCGCTGACCCCTCGATTAAAATCAGAAAAAGCGGCGTGGACACGGCTGAGCTGG
The DNA here is from genome assembly GCF_048128805.1 of Centroberyx gerrardi. Lineage (NCBI taxonomy): Eukaryota > Metazoa > Chordata > Actinopteri > Beryciformes > Berycidae > Centroberyx > Centroberyx gerrardi. The sequence goes on from NC_136019.1 coordinate 14,700,706, forward strand.
CAGGGAAGCCGCGTTGAAATGAAAACACAGCAGCAGCAATGATTTTGCAGTTTTACTATTGAGCCTTTAAAGTACTGAAGTGACTGCAGTGGAGAGGGAAGGGGGGCGGGCAGGGGGGTGGGGGGGTGGGGGGGCGGGAGTTGGCAGTTGTACACTTTGTAGATGGCTTGCGGTTTTGTATTAATGGAATGGTTTCCTCTGCATCATTATTGACTGGTCCTGAAAGTCAACAACTGAATCCTAATGGTTGCGGTGCCTTCATGGAATAAAAGTGAAATGACAGCGACGATGCCAGCGCTGCTGACGCCGTTTACTTCGCCCCCGAGACAGCAAAGGAGCGCTTGGTTCAGATTCATCTCACACCTGTTAAGTGTTACGCAACCAAATTAATGTCTCTTTCCCCTCTCGTGTTATTGTTCGATGATGAGGTGGAAACAGGAATGGACTGATGGAACGGAAACTGAAATGAATTTTTCTTAACAAAAAGGAGTTGCCAGGGGGAAATCTGCCATAGGGACGTGGGGTCAGGACATGACTGCGGTTCACTCTCAGGACAAACTGGACGGGGATCGCTTTCCCCCCCACCCCTGTTTCCTGCCTGTGCTCATGTGGCGATAGGTAGGCACTAGAGATGGGTTGTATGAGGGGAAGGGAGATGGAGTGGCATGATTGGCTCCTGGCCTTACCGCTGGAATAAATAGCAGGATGGAAGCCAGGGGCAGTGATGACGCCAGCGCAGCGGGGAATTCATTTTTCCCCCTCGTCGTGCGTGCCACAGAGAGGAGTTTCCCTGGGTGGAGATGTCCGCCCATTGACTGTTACGCTGGTCATGACTGGGCTTTCCTTTAGTGTTAAGCTTACTCATTTAAAAATACATTTTATACTGCATACAATAGGAAAAAACAGATAGAAAGAAGAACCTTTTCCATACAGGTTAGGATGAAAACCTAAGAGCCAGTTATGAGTTCAGTTGGTGACAGTGACCATGTGTGAATACAGTAGGGATGAATGAGTGCTGCTGCAATTGTCGCCATTGACTCAGCTATGACAGATATGAAAAAAGATCATGTAGAAACAAGGCGTGCATACCGCACCTGTACGTGCGGCGCAACATCAGATCCCGTATACATCAGACGGATGGGGAGCGCTAAAAGTAACAGGCTGGGAAGGTAAAAACAGCTGGAGTGGAATACTAAGCCGGGGGAACGTGATACCAGAGGCTTTGGAGAGAGACAGACCGTCAGCATTAAGCCTCCGGGCAGGACAGGGGGAATCTCCCCCTGATCTCCAGGCGGATTTAACAGTCCTCCGCGTTACCGGGGGAAACCGGCGGCGAGGCACTCCCTCATGAATAATGAATGAGCGGGGCGACGCCTCTGAATATCTGTGTTACCGTGGCAGCGGACTCCTCGTCGCCACCGTCGGAGCAGCAGAGACATCTAGTGGTTATCATGCGCCGTTTTAATTTAGCAGTCACTGAAGCAACTTTGCATGTCATTTGTGTGTGTGTGTGTTCTGATAGCGGGGAGGCGATCAAGGCGCTGTTCAGGTCACGCTTATCTGTGTCATAACGCAGTATCAAAAAAAAAAAAAAAAAAAAAAAAAAAGGACCTTGACCGGCTCATGCACAGAGCCTGGTGAACACGTCTGTTTGGAGCGGCGAGGTCATCGGCGTCTCTGCTCCTTTAAAGGGAATCAGATATGAAGGAGCGTCGGCGGGGGAGCTGACCTTCTCCCCCACTCTGCCTTTCCCCTCTGGGCTCCCATGGCTGCATTCAATCAAGTGCCTCGACGATGTTTATGCAATATGTGATGTTTATGCAACGGCTGCCCACGCGTGCGCTTGCTTTTCATGCGCGCCGACACACACACACACACACACACAGAGCCCTGTCTGAGTGGAGTTTGTCAGACTAATGCAATGCTTTTCATATTGGGCTCGGATAGCGGCGCGTATTTTGCTGATATTGATAATAATGCCACATTAATTATACAGTATATCGATGTTTCCTTGCAGGAGAATTTTCTGTTTATGTTGGAGGATGTGTGTTCATTTGCGTAGCCTGGTGCACAGAGGAGGCAGCAGTGGAATATAACGCTTGGCAGTAAGGGACCACTTTGATCGTGTAGTTACTGCACTGTGTATGCAGAGCCATGCCCTCCACACACTCACAGGGACACACACACACACACACACACACACACACAGACAGAGGCAAACCCCAGGCCAGCAGGATGTGTTTGTCCCCATCTATGTTGCGACCGGGTTTATAGCCGCTAGCCGGCTGCTTGGCATGCCAGGTTTGATGACTTGCTATTCTGAACCCGGAGAGACGCCGGGGCAGGAAAGTCCCCCATGGTGACCCAGCCACGGTGTCAGCTTCCACCCCTCCCCCCCAACCCCCCATCCCCAGATCTGGGCCACGCAGGCTGGCCGCGTGTGTGGGAGAGGCTGGGGCATTCTATATACAGTGTGGGGTATATTTATGTTTGGCGGCTCTTATGTTTTCCTCGGTGCCCAAATTCACGCCGCGCCTCAATCATGGGTGAGGTCGCCCGCAAGAGGCCGAGGTCAGGATCTGGGAGGCGGTTTTGTACGTCAGTAGTCCACAGAGCGCATGTGATTATGACGAGGGCGTTCTATAAAACGAACTGGGAAATGCTTTGGTTTGATTGAGCGGTTCTCCGGTTGTCATTCTTATCTGATTAGTTTCTGCCTTATACAGTAAGCAATTATGATTATGGCTCCCAGGCCCATGTATGGATCCTGAGGCTGGAGTTTGGTTCCCAGTTGTGTAACTTTATGTACCGTGATGGTTTCATTTGTTTAAAACCCTCTCTGCCATCTGCATGGATATGCAGAAAGTAAAAAAAAAATTGCGATTTCTATTGCTGTTTTTTTGGGGGGGGGGTTTCAAATCATGGAACTGCCAATCAGGCTGTCTTTAATAATCACACAAAACACTGCTAATTGTTTTTTTCATTTTGCTGCTGTAAGTCCCACACTGTCAACATCAACCAACCCACAACCACTGGAGTCATCACTGTTTCATGATTAATACTACTGCTTGAAAATGGCTAATTTTAAGAAATCTTTTTGTGTGTTTTAATTTAAACATATATATATATATCTATATATAGATATATATATATATAGCAGATTTTGTGATATTTGAGCATTTGAAGCAGCATAAGCGGGAGTGCTATGATGGTGATTATCAGCAAAAGTCAGAGTGCTGGTCAGAATGAGCTGTTGTACAATATAACCTTTGCATTTCATACGTACATGTGGTTTAATGTACTTGTCATAGTCCATGGAGAAATGGCTGTTTTTGTAATGAGTAGACTGGTGGTCATCATACAGTTTTCTTCGTTTTGGTCGTATTATGACAGTTGTAGTTTGTATCTCCTCTTGTTTTTTATGTCTCTGTCCATCATTACCGTGGCTTCCTCTCTGGGTTCACTCTCTCTGTCCATCTCTCCCTCCCCCCCCTCACCAGAAATTGACGTTTTCTGGCTAAGTAATGAAGGGCGCCGGGCCTCGCGGAGCCCAGATGCTGAGCCGTGTGTTTCTGTGATGTTATTCACGTATCCAATCCTGTAAATGACAGACACGTTTCAGCGGCTCGAGGGTAGTAATCAATACGCAGAAGGAATGTTCTGCAGGGGGAAAAACGGGGGATTGATTTGAAAGGCCAGCTGTGTGCGGCAGGTGAACAGCGCCGGGGAATCGGACTCGTTTCTCCCCAGACGCCCCTACCTGCATTTTAATGTGTGTGCAATTTTCCAGCTGAAATTTACACGCCTTGGTGTGTTTGCATGTGTATCAGTCCATCTGTCAGGGTAAGGAATGGACAAATGTTGACTGTTTACACATCATCTTGAAATGCTTTTTCTTCTGCATTTTGGGGCTTTGTGTAGGCCGTTGTAAACAGTAGCTTCTTATCCACTGTCAGAGTCAAATCTTGATTGACAGGCAGTGCTTGCCACAATATCTTCACTGATGTCCAGGCTGAAGCAGGACTGTCTTATAACTTGGTTTTGGCCACTTTATGCTTTCTGAAATGGTTTTTAATCAGATGGAGCTAAGTAGCAATTGGCAGGGATTCATGATGATGTTGATTTTGTATAATGATTTTGTACTAATGAGTCAAGGACCAGAAATGGAACAAAAAGACCAAGGCACTATTCACTTCAAAATTCAAGGCCTTTATCAATCTGCCGTTGCTCTATTTAACATTTAAAAAATGTAAAAAGAATTGACACGTTTCAGCCACGTCTGCATCGGAGGAAGGCTAAATGGATCAGCTGAAGAGAACAATGGCAGTTTAATAAAAAGCTTATTTAAAAAGCGAAGAATGACTTGGTCTTCTTGTTTTTTTGAACTCCTTTGAAAACCCCATTACCAAAAAGATCCTTCCAATCAATACTTGGATATTTTTGTTTCATGTGTATCCCAGAAGTGCTCTTTTCTCTTTTCTTCTTTTCATATGAAATTAAGTGCTGCTAAATGAGCTGATGATATCCTCCAACAATAACAAGCCTTGTTTCCTGGTACTAGGGAGGGATATGGGCTGGCTGGGGTATTCTCATCAGGCTTAGACGTTGCTGGAAAGAAAAAGGGCGAAGTACCTGGGTGTGTATTGGCTGCTGTTGCTGTATTTCTAAGTGGTGGTTGGGAGGTTCACCTACATGTACAATCCACAGCTAAATGGTCACACTTTCAAGGTATTTATATGCCGTACGCCCACCTTTTGATTAAAAGCAACAAGTTCACACCCGTTCCCTGGGGGTTGTCGAAAGGCATTCTGGGAAATATAGGAAATCACTAACTGAAGTCGAAGTAGACGAGGCAGGTTGAGGGAAATTGGGCACAACAAAAAAGTAAATTACCGCACTTCATCACAAAATAACTCCTGGAATGCAGTGAGCATCAAAAATGGATGATATCTAACAGAGGATCTGCGGGTGGATTTGTCCTTTTATGAAATGGCAGTCTTTTTTAAAATGGCCAGCACTTCAGCCAGAGTTATTATTCAGCACTTAGAGTTATTATTCATCTTAAAGGCCAGGGCACATTTGGAGTGAATCTGTATACAAAGTGTGGCCTCGCGCCTGCTCATCACAACTGCTGCTCCACAGTGTTTGAGAACGTACTACTGGATGATGCTTTCAATTAATGTTCAGTCATTGAAAACAGATGGTATCTGTGTCTGTGTGTTTTTTTTAATGGTCTGTTGGACTTTGCTGAACCGAAATCCTGATTTCCAACGGCTGCTTACAATCTTAAGAGTGTTTTGAAATAAGGTTGTGTCATCCTGAAGTACAACTCTCACACAACTCTCGTTAGAGGTGTCGGAGATGGTGTTGCATTATTAACACATTAGTAACACGTATTAAAGTCGCAAGGAAACGGCATTTTGATGGTGAACACATTCCAGCCACCAGGATGCAACCATGGTGTCTTTAGGAAAAGGAAACTGGGAGTTTCAGGTGTTATATTGGAATTTTTCTGTATGCCATTAAGTAACCACTAAAAATATAGTTTTCCAGCAAGTAAAAGTAATGAGGTTTTGATATAAAAATACAAGAAACTGAAAAACTGTCTCTTTTTGGCATTTTTAATTGTTAAATAGGTGTATGTGATATGGAGAATCAGCTTACCAGGTGGAAAAGTCATATTTCATTTAATTGTGACTTTAAACACGTTGAGCTGTATCTCAAAACATTTACATTTTAGTTATTTTGTTTACGCCCTTACGCAGAAGGATTTCCTACATGATGGAGTAGAAAGGGGGAAGTACACTTTGACAGGACGTATGGGCTGCTGACGGACACATCATGGGCACTGAAGCTGTGACCTTTCAGTTCAGGGGACGCTCTCTCTAACCACCGTTCATTTTGTGTGTTCAGGGCACCAGAGAGCAACACATCTATTCTGGCACAGTTGGAGATATTTTACCGACCACCTCTTTCTCTCTCTCTCTCTCTCTCTCTCCCTCTCTCTCTCTCTCTCTCTCTCTCTCTCTCTCTCGTCTTGTCTTCCCTCCCCAGCGGCGGTGCTGAAGTACGAGAACAACGTGATGAACATCCGACAGTTCAACTGCTCGCCTCACCCCTACTGGCTGCCCAACTTCATGGACGTTTTCACCTGGTCCCTGCCCTTCGTCGGCGAGAAGGGTGAGACACACGCACGCACACACACACACACACACACACACACGCACACAGTATTCTCCTGTGTTGACTTTGCAATTCAGATGAAATGAGAACATTGAATATGAGCGGTTTTGGATCGAATGTTGTTTGCACCACTGAATTGTAATGAACACTCAATTCCCTGAATTAATAATGAAGCGAGTCCGGCCTCGACAGAAATGTAGCGCAGGCACACAATGTCGCGTGCCACTATTTATAGCTGCTTTATATTGCACAAATACAATACATATTACATATGATTTATGAGCAAGTCGAAAGGTGCTCACATGCAAACTTACAAGTGAGTGTATGGAATCACAACATGCTCAACGAAATGAGTAAAAGTAAGCCAAATACCCACACACACCTGCCCACCTACATGTAGGTACACTTACACACACACAGCTTAGATGGTTTTACACTCAAATGTCTTAAGTCTCCAAGCAAATGGATCAGAAACTGTCAATCAAGCCACAAAGTTGAATACATCCTGGTTTTCAGCTGTTTTTACCTCTGCCAAGTTCTGTTTTCGCTCGTGTCAGATAGTTCGTCCGTCCTTGCGAACTGATTCCCATGACATTCGGTGGACAGATAGGACTTCAGCCAAGGAAGAATTGATTAGATTTTGGTGGTGATCCGGATCTGGGATTTCCACCACGAGATGATTATCGTTTTTAAGCCATAACTATGAAACTAGCGGAGATAAAGGCTTAATTCCAAGCCCCTGAGGGTGTGTTTGCAGTGTCAAGAAAAGCAATATAACTTAAAATTTCAGCGATAAGAATGATTTCTTTGGGTGTAACGGCAAGTTGGAGAATTGTTCAGTGTTGGTGGAGGTTTGCGCCCTTCTAGATGATGTGTTTGCGGCACTTCAAATCACAAACGCTGCAATCATTCACCTCACTTTGCTGTCCTGTTGCCTTTTTAATGTGATCTTTAGCACGCTGCTGACATCTGCCATTACCCAGCTGCAGTCCTTGTTAGATCTGTGTCAATTAATCACACACAAACTATTATCACTTACACACACACACACACACACACACTCACTCACTTGCTCACTCACTCACTCACTCTGGGTAGCTCATTTTAGATGTGACCCACCCATCGCTATTCCCAGCAGTGTGTGTGTGTGTGATTCACCCATGTGACCCCCCCCCCCCACCACACACACACACACACACACACACACGCACACACACACGCCTTGATGTTGCTCCACTGGTTTCCCAGACACAGTTTCAAGGTTGCAGGAATATTTCTCCACAGATATTTCTGCAGATTCCTCATTCCTCATGTTATGTTGATAAGTTTTGCTCATGTTTCAATACTGTACGTATTATATATATTTTCCATCCCAAGCTAAATGTCACACTTGTGTTTCGCTTGCTACAGAAGTCTGTTAATGCTCCTCAGCCTTGACTGAGGTCTGACAAACCAGAAAAATAATATCCTTTCTGTCTCTAGTCACTGTTTTGTCACTTACTGCCTTCGCCTTTAACCAGACTTTGTCTCTTTTATTTCTCTGCAGTCACTGAGATGCTAGTGAACGTATTGAGCATCTGCTCCAACGACGAGCTGACGACCGACGAGGAGCTGGACGGTAAGCTTCGGGCTTCTCAGCTCACCGGCTGCACAGAAAGCTGCTCAGTCACAGTACAGTCAGCAGCCGCCACAGTTCTCACTGCAGTTCACCCTCATGTCCACTAGAGGGTGTCCTCAGCTAACGGGAACACCACACACAGACACACATTCAGTCTGTCTCTCTCTCTCTCTCTCTCTCTCTCTCTCTCTCTCTCTCTCTCTCTCTCTCTCTCTCTCTCTCTCTCTCCCTTAAACACACCGTGCCTGTTCTGCCCTCTTATCAGAACATTGAAAAACCCATCCAGTCGCCCCCTCAGTTCAACATGGGTTCAGTATTAATCATTCCTCAGCTTTATTCAGCAGCAGAGGGCCGATGCAGACGCTGTTCCACGCCTGACAATGCCAGCTGAACCGCGGCTCCTTAACAAGTCTGAAAAAGTCTGCCAATACCTCAATTTACGGCCTTAAAAAGCATTAAAATGTCTTAAATACAGTCATTAGAGGTCTTTTTTTCCACCATGCGCTGACAGGTTGCTTTGTGCTGCATGTACACTCTTACATTAATACAGAACAGGGTTAGCAGTATTTTTTTTTTTCATCATATCTGGATTTCATGTCCCTTAACAATTACTTCCCTGCTGTCCTGTTTCTTACACACGCCAATTCACATATTCAGAAAGTTTTTTTTGGCTGTGTGAATCAATATTGGACTTGAATTCAAATCCTTGTAGCATTAAAAAGGTCTTAGGAAGTGTTCAGTTTGTCTTGACACCGCACCCCTTGAGGAGTGTGTTTACAAAGTCCAGGCCGTGTGCGTCAGTAAACTCAAAAGACAGAGGAGAAGGAGGGGGGAGGGGGGACTGGTGAGATCATTTCCTGTTTGCCAGCGAGGGGTGGGGCCGGGCCGGGCAGAGCAGAGTGGGGGAACTTGCCATCTCATTGTTGATGAGCTGTTAGTCTGGGGTCAAACAGGCGACTCCAAAATGGCCGCGCCACAAACCCCGCAGATAGCTCGCCAGTCCTCAGCGTCTGGTCATTCTCCACCCACTCATCCACTCACCGCACCGCTGTTCGATGATCCATTCCGTTTATTTCTCTCCTTTCTCACTTTCTTGCTCGTGTCTTTTCAATTTTGCCTTCTTCCTCCACTCTTTCATACATTTGGTTCATTTCCCCACTATGTTGACATTTGGACTGTTCTTTGCTTTCTTATTCTCACTCATAATCTACTTTTCTTTGTCCCGTAATCTCTGATAATCTTTTTTTTGTACTACTCTTTATGTGCTATTGGTTGAATATCCATTATGTTGATATTTTCAAGCTCACTACTTTTTCACGTATTTATTCTGTTTCTCTCACATATTCTCTCTCGACCCTCTCATGACCTCTCTCTCCCTCTCTCCCTCTCTCTCTCTCTCTCTCTCTCATGCTGTGATGTTGTCACTGCCTCGGTTACCTCATCTAATTTCTCTTTTTTCTTTTCTATGTTTTCCAGAGTTTTGTGTTCAAGGCATCGCTTTTCTTTACACTCCTTGTTGTGCTTTTGTGCCTCTTATCTCGCTGTCTGCCCCTCTCTCTCTCTCTCTCCGCCGCCTCCTCTGTCATTCTCCAGCCATCCACTGATCTCTCTGTCTTTTCTCCTCTCCTCTCCTCTTCTTCTTCTCTTCTGGGGGTGTTTCTTGAGAAGGACAGCTAATATATCCCCCCAAGAAAGGTACAAACCCTAGCCCTGCCGGTGTGCGCTGCGGTAGATAGACCTTTTATTCCCCGATGCTTGCTCTCTGCATTTCAGAAGTCTGACTAACAAAGCACCGTCTAACATGTCTGCTGATCCTAGCTGTAGATGTTCCCTAAAAGAGGTCTAGGCCGCATTACACAACCGTTACACACGCCAAATCTGCCATGTCAGAAGGAGAAAAAGCCAATGAGAAACTATTTCCAAGAAGGAAGTTAGATATGATGATGTCACATTCCTCAGCTTAGAGCATAAGCTTACTGCACATAGATAATTCAAGTTTATTAAGTTGTGCTCTCACTTTTCACATAGTACATATGAATGCTTTTCAGTTAAATACTCTAATAACCAGCTGGCTATGTGAATATATTTGCTGTACACATTGAAATAGGCGATACTGCTAGAAGGGGTAATTCTAATATTTTACTTTTGTCCACTCTTTAAAGTGATGATCTACCGTAGATGTACATTTGGTTAAACGTATTCTAAAGGAGTTCAGTCACTGGTTCCTTCACTGATGAGAGCGAGAGTGTTAAACAAGACATCAGACTGCTATCTCTTTCCTTTACCCAACCTTTCACCACACACTCATTTCATTTCCATCTCTCACGCTCCACTCTCTCATTTTCCAAGGTGGGGCCCTATAGGGCCATGGAGCTGTTATCCTGCGAAAGGCCACTCTTTCAGCAAAGTTTTGTTTTCCAGTCTGGGAAAAATCCTAGTCCCCATTACCAAAATGCAGGACTGGAAAAAAAAATCCTTTTCACAGATTTAAGGGGGTCTAACTGGTAGAAAACAAACACATTCTGGGCATGGATCAGGCCATCGATCGCAAACTTTTACAAATGTCACAAGGTCCCATCGAAAGACAGTTTGGATTAAAACTTGAAAATGTTTCTTTTAGTACCATCTGAGGAATAGTATGTAGGAGTTAAAGCGACTAGCGACTTAACCAAGACAGCCAGCATGAACGCACTGAATGCTGAGAATTACTCTGCCAAATTGCTGTGATGCGTGGTTGGATTTAAAGCATTTTGTATCATCTGAACTTGGAGCTTCAATAACCGCATTGTGTTTTTGTCGTGATCTGATGTTTGCTCTGATGCACACCTGATTAAAACTTTGATGGTCCAGAAAAAGTTCTGTCGTAGCACATTTGCTTAAGGTACTTAAAAATGAGGGCACTTAAAAATGTAAACAAACGCAAACCACACACACGCTGTGCAGTCTAGATTACACTCTGATTGAGCGTGTTTGTGTACACATGGGGATGTGTGTGTGTCACTGTGTACATGACTATCTGCCCTCTGACCCTTGCAGGTGCCACAGCTTCTGCCCGTAAGGAGGTCATCCGCAACAAGATCCGTGCCATTGGCAAGATGGCCAGGGTATTCTCTGTGCTCAGGTAACCACACATGAAAACCTCTACTGTGTTCTGCAGCGTGTCCGAGCTTTGTCACCTTCACCGAAATTTCAATATTACTCTGTTGCGACTTGTGAGAGATTGAATTGGATGTTTAATTCTATTAACTTTCAATACTTTCAACAAATGTGTTCTGCAAGCTGAAATTCCACTTCAGTGTCACCTCCAGAGGGCATGCAGATGGCAGAGGGATTAAAATAGTTAGGATTGGAATAGACAGAGCTGGTTGGAGACACTGGGCTGCAGCAGTCGGTGCTAAATTTATCGCAATAAAACAGCTGAAAACATGGCAACAGCATCAGACAGTCCACAATGTCTTGAGCTGAATCCCAGTCCACCTAAACTGGTGCTAGGAGCAAAATATAGAACTAGTTAGCTTATCGAGCGGACACCCAAACTAGCAACCACCTACAAACACCCTAGCAACCACTTGTAATCACCTAGCAACCACCTAGTAACACCCTAGCGACCACTAGTAATTGCTTAGCAATCACCAACAACCACCTAGTAACACACTAGCAACCACTAGTAATTGCTTAGCAATCACCTAGTAACACCTTAGCAACCACTTGAAATCACCTAGCAACCACATACTAACACCATAGCAACCACTCATACTCACCTAGCAACCACCTAGTAACACCATAGCAACCACTAATACTCACCTAGCAATCACATAGAAACACTGTAGCATCCACTTGTAATTACTTACCACCACCTATCCACCAGCATTGCTGCTCAGCAATCACCCGCATTTTCTTCAGCAAATGTACCTTTCTAGTTTTTTTATTTGTTCTCATTCTCATTGCAGATTTTAATATTTCTGTTTAAGTTATTGATTTTCATGTTGAACTATGGTGCTTTCAATGGTGCTTTTGGTTAAAATAAATCACAGTGGTTGTTTTGTAAAGTTGCTTGATGATTTTTCTTGTTTGTGGTGGTATCATAGTAGTAGTATTCAAATTATAAATATAAAAATTATTATTGATATTGAAGACAAAATTCTGGTATTGGGACAACACTAAGTGCATCCAGTCCATCATACACAGTGAGTAGCATGTGCAGACATCAAATCTTGTTTGTGTGTGCGTGTGTGTCTGCGTGTGTGTGTGTGTGTGTGTGTGTGTGTGTGTGTGTGTGTGTGTGTGTGTGTGTTCCAGAGAGGAGAGCGAGAGCGTGCTGACGCTGAAGGGCCTGACCCCGACAGGCATGCTACCCAGCGGAGTGCTGTCCGGCGGCAAAGAAAAGCTGCAGAATGGTAAGACCGTCACCGCACACCCCAACACCCCCATCTATGATCCCCACAAGACTTACACACACATACACACACAGGTCCCAGTCCACCTCACACAGTGTGCAGCACCATTTTGAATACACTGCTATAGCCCAATGTTTAGGGAATACATACAATCTCCTTCCCTTCCCCTCATTTTTGTTCGAACAAAATGATATGGTTTCTATCGCTGCCTCTTAATAATAAGAATAGTGAAATCTTTCAGGCAGCTCCAATAGTTTTGTTGTCATTTTTTCACCGTATTCTCTGTAGTAATCTTGTTGTTATGTATTTAGTTAAACATAAGTAAGAAATAACAGCTTTTCTGTATAGTTTTCTTTAGCCTTTAGCAGAACTTATTAGGGCTGAGGATGCAGGTGATCAGTAAGTAATTTGCTAGTTACCCTGGATGAATGACTGTACAGTGTCAACTCCCTGCAGACAGCCTCTTCTTCCCAAACAATGTCAGATACATTCAGCAGATTTTCTTTGTCCCCTTGTCTTCTCTAATGTGTCTCCCTCTTGATGTCTCGCATTTTTGCCCTGTCCTCCCGTCCCCGTCCCTCTCTGTAATCCACTGGTTTTATCTCAAATATTATCTGTATCTTTTTCTTTCTCCTTTCTCCCTAGAAACTGCAGGTATAATCGGTTGTGCAAGTATTCTGTTCAGAGTGTTTTTTTTTTTTTTGTGAGACCAGTATAGAGTTCACCCTCCCATGTTAAATTCCAAACACTCCGTAAATGAGTTTGACAACCTGCTGCCGCTAGGAAGTAAAGGCCTTTCTTGAAACGCCTTTACAGCACATCAAATTTGGTTGGAATCCTGACAGAAATGGACACATTATTTCCCAAAATTGAGCGTAGTTTGAATCTCTCCAGCGCTCTGTCAGGAGAGACGAGGGACTGGCTGTGATTCAAAGGATGAATTGGAATTGACATAACCAACTGTGAATGAAAGGGGGATCGCTGTTATCTGCCTTGTCATCCACAAAGTAAAGCAGAAATCCAAACAGCTTCACTCTGCTCTCGTAGGTTCTCACACACCGTTTCAGTTTCCTGGTCTCTCTCCATTTGCCATGTGCTGGACCCAGACCAGGGAAATACACACACAGTCCTACATCACACACATAAATAACACACAAACCAACGATTTGGACTTCAAAGAGCAGCCATGTAATTTACCAGAAAAGGCTGGTACCTCTTCACCTTAAAGGAGAATGCCACTTAATTTCAGTATTCACATATGTTATTCCCACGACATTGGAGGGTTCAGGCTGAATTTAGGACGATGAAGGATTCTCTCCTTAAAGCTGCACTCAGCAACTTCGAACGTTGGCAGCTCCAAAGGGTAGCGAGAGGTAACCGTTTGAAAAATTTGAGCTTAAATATCCAGAAATCATGTGACGTGACGTCAGTATGTGACGTAACTGCACACAGCACGCTCATGTTTACCAACCCGGCCGGTCTGTGATGCTTTACACCAAAGGGACAAGAGAGGAAAAGATCTAACGTTGGTGAGTCCAGCTTTCTCTGGCCGGAGTGCTGCTCACTGCTGTTTAGGAGACAGTTTGGATTTCACTCTTGAGTTTCAATTCATCACTTGTGGGTGGAGAAGTGACCATACCCGACAGAGTTAAGGTGAACCTAAGGCGTCTCAATTAGTGCAGATTGGACGCTCTTCTCTATTGCAGCCACACTTGATTTAGGCTGATAAGACGTAAGGTATATTTACATAAAAATCTTGCCTAGTGCAGCTTTAAGTAATAAACCAGGAAGAAAAGGACTAAGTGCACAGCATGTAGTAGGAGACACAAAATACATTTGTTAGGCTTTTTTGAAGCAGTAGGTTTCAAACCAGTAAATGCTTTGTAAACTCCAGAAGAGCATCAGTCAGCTTTGTTATATTTGCCTAACAACTCTCACATACATCTATATGACATTACAGATTATCTAGTATCTAGCAATGGGAGACGATAGTGAATGCTCATTACAAACTGAACCCTCTGAGGGCTTAAGGATAACGTATATGAATATGGAAAGTCAAGGGTATTCCTCTTCAGGTCGGCCATTTGGAAGCAGCAGAGACTAAAGAGAACCACAGTAGAGGTAGAGTGATGTTCAGAGATTCCTGTTGCAACATTGGTAGAATCACATTGCCCCCCTCCCTCCGTAGGCAGACGCCAATGTGCTTCTACTGTAATGTTGGATCCATCAACCACTGGTTTTGTTTAAACCTCCTTAGCCTCACTCTGTGTCCGTTGCTCTCGTGTCCTTCTGTAATTTCTTCTCATCCCCATGGCAAAAATTTAGTTTTCAGTATCGTAGAGCTGTAATTTCTTTTGCTGTCGACCTCTACCTCATATCTGTCTTTGTGTGAACCTGATCTATACAGTCTGATCTAAATCTATACTCTCAAGGATGACAGTAAAAAAAAAAAAAGAGAGAATTTGGTAAGTGGTAAATATACCAATGGTTTTCCCTTTTACGTTTTCTTCTTGGCCACAAAGGTATGTCAGCACTTTTGATGTTTTGTATCAAAAGATGCTTTTGCTGCAGTCCCAGATGCTGCTCTACACCTCACACAACATAGTAACAGTGCTCCATGTGTCTTCTCTCTCACATTAGCAGTCCGGCCATCATCATCGCTGCAACACATGCATAGTCCACTCAGATCTTATCCCTGTTTCCCATCCATCCTGTTTCAGCTTCTCCTTTCTCCATGTGTGCACTTAGTCAAACACAATGGCAGTCTACTAGTGTATTTCCAGATTTCGTCTTTTAATTCTTTGCCCTTGTTGTATTTGCCATCAGTGCTGTCCTGTCGCTCCCTCAGGTATCCATTCTGTGACACCTTCTAGCACTACATCTAGCCCTTTATCAGACCCTTTAGCACACCATACATCTTCAAAGTACTCAGGTGATACACGCCTTTCCATGAAGCCGTTCGCTGCCACACACCCTTGTCACCCCCCCCCCCCCCCCCCTTCACAGATCTGGAACTTAAGGGAAGTTAAGACTCTGCTTTGTCCCTCTCTTCTTCTTCTTCTTCTTCTTCATCCTCCTCTCTCTTTGCTAACATTCATGTGTCCTTTTGTCATAAGACGTGGAGATTATGTTAACGTTTGTTGTCGGCATTGGCTCTCTTTGCTGCTCATTGACTTGTTCCTGGGACAAAATGAACTCCTCTGCTCACTTCTCTCATTCGTTTTGCAACCCCCCTCTTCTTCTCTTCAGCTACTATTGAAGCTATTGAGGCTGACGAAGGTAAATGGGTCTGGCTGCCCTCTTCTGTTGCTTCCAGGGCAATAGACAGGGGGCTCCGCTGGGTTTTCATCCATCTCGCTGGTGCTTGAATAGAGTGTGTTGGGTGTTTGGGCTAACAAACTGTGGCATAGTATTAACCTCCCCCCAAAAAACAAAAAAAAAACGAACCAAAAAAACATAAAGAAGTAAGTACAGAAATCCTCCTGTCACATGTTTTAAAGGGGAACAGATTTCATAGCACAGATTTCATAATCACAGAGCTCATACATGTGGAACTGTGATTTTTGTGAGTGCAAAGCAAATATTATGTGGTATCTCACTGAAATGGGCAGGTTAGTCTTAACTATTAACAAGACAACACCTCAGTATGCAGTTATCAAAGACATCCCTATTAGAAAGCCATAAAGAGCTTTATAGACACAGCATACAAGAGAAGCTTAAAAATCTTATAGCTGAGTGGAACCCAAAGCAGCGAGTTAAGTGTTCAGTTTAGAGGAGGAGGAGTCAGCTCATCAGTGCTGCTGCATCTTGTGATGATGATCTATCATCATGTGATACACCAAGGAGAACAAGCCCTGATTTACTGTTAGTTGCAGAAACTGTGGGAATCCACAATTAATACAATAAATGAGCAGAGTCACAGGGAATTATTTAGTTGTGAGGTAAGTTAAGCTTGTTCATTTATCTAAAGCTGTATGAACGTTCCCAGAGGTAGAGACTCACTTAGGAAACAAACTGGTACTTTATTTGAAACACTCAGTCAACTTGATTTTAGTTTTTTAGTGAATATGAAGATACCACACCTTTTAAATATATTTTATCACACTGTAGTGTAGCCGCTGCTCTGCCCTCACACAATAAAGTGAAGTCTTGCTATGAAAGTTTATAATGGTATTTCCCCTTTGAAACAGCTGAAGCAGTTGTGCATTGTTGTTGCAGTGATATGAATACAATCAATTATATAATACGATTTGACTCGGAGTCTGACCTGAATTTGGTAGAGATAAACATTTATTCTCCACAGGAGGCTTCGAAATGCAAATTGGATTCTCCCCAAAAGCAAATTTTGAAGTCGCCACTGGCGCAAGAACAACCTCAACTGCGAGCTAAATAGTAGTTTGCCAGCTGCTATTTACGTTGGAATTGTTCAGTGATTCCTCTCTAGCGCCCATAGAGGACGGTCCATTGTAGTGTCGAGACACTTCTCTGCTTCTTTTTCCATGTGGATCCTCTGTGGCCCTGCTGTGTCGTGTTCTTTTCTGTGAGCTGCTAATAACCTGTGTCTGACCTGTGCTATGCAGCAACACAACTACACTACCCATCAGCCCCCTATCCACACTCCCCAATTTGCCTTCTAAAACGATGCCCCCTCAATCCAGTAACGGATCATCTTCTTTGGAATCATAGTTTTTTATCACCATCAAGATCCCAGCCTCTATGAAAGGTGGAAGTGACAAAAATAGAAAATTGGGCTGAAAAGAAACGCGATCGAGCTGAATATTCAACTGATAAATGAACAACTTCTTTAAAATGTCCCACTGAATGGAATACAACTGGAAAATCAACATTTGAGTGTTTACACTGTTACATTAAATCAGTCTGATTTTATTCATTTCAGTGGCGTTTTAATAAATCGGCTGCCTATTGGTTTTTCTTATTCCATTATCCAATTGAATTGAATTTGATCCTGTCTTCACTTAATTCAACCCGAGTCTCAGCAGCATTGTGACTTCCACCCCTCATACACTCCAATGAACCCGAGTAATTGCTGCATGCTTCAAGCAGGCTTAACAAGTGGTTAGCACCCCAAGTACCTCTGTAGTGTCTTTGTACGTGAGCTCAGTCTCAACGTGGTTCTATTTTGTGGGAGTGAATGTCTCGGTGGGCTCCACTCTAGTTTTTTTGTTTTGTTCTGTTTTTTTTTTTTCCTTTCCCCTCATTCTTTTGTCTCTCTTCGATCATTCTCCTTTGTCCCTTTTTGTCGTTTTAATCTGTGATGTGCTGGGGGGGGTCTGGACGTTTGGGGTCCTCAGGTTTTCTTGTGCTGTGCCTTTGAGTCAGGATGATCTTTTACATTTGCTGTGTATATATATATATATATAGAGGTATATTTTTAACCTTACGTCCACTCAGATTTTTATATAGAGTGCATACTGTATGTAGAATTCGCATTACAGGAGTGAAATGATTTTATTATAGTTTTCACGGTGCTCCCATATTCATAGATGTCATTTCATAGATAATTAACATTGCTTGAACTTGAACTCACACCTTCTTTGATTGGATATCAACGTAATTATAAATGTTATGATGAAATGAATGAATGAATTATCTTTGGAAAAGCACGGCCCAGTGAAAACCTGTTGACCCTGATGCCAGGAACACCCCCTGTAGTTTTAGTAGGATTATAAAATCCTGTTGTCAGTCAAGTTATATCATTTTGAACCTCTGGTAAATGGTGTTAATGTGTTGTCATTGTATAACAATGAGTTGTATCCTTATACTGATTGACTGTTTAGGTGTTATCGCAAGCCCTAAAATTGCACAATGACCAGTATGGTAATATATATGCTGTTGTCCTTTTTAAAACCCATTTTAAACCTTTAAAGTGCTTTATAACAAATGGTTGAAGGCTTAGTCCGCCCTTATTAATAGTACAGATTGACATCATCCTTACAGATTTGATGCCAGTGCTCCAGTTATTCAGATTAGTCTTTATGGGTCAGAAGAGCTAGAGGAAGGTTAATGTAAACAGGCCCGTCCAGCTGCTCATCTGTCACTGATGACTGATTCATTTAGCCAACAGCTCTTCAAGCGCAGCCTCTACAGAGCTGTGAAGCTGCAGTTGTTCTGTCAGTAAACGGTCTCTCCCTCACAATGATTTCACGGCACAAAATAAAACCAAAGATAAGCCAAAAACATTGATGTGTGGGTGGGTGTGAGCAAGGAAAGTGTGACTCCATTGTGTTTTTTTAAACCCTCCTTACCTCTCCCCTCTAAAATCGCTCCTGATTTCCCCCCCCACACACCTTTCCCCTCCTTCTTCTTCCGTCCCAACAGCCATCAAGGGCTTCTCGCCCCAGCACAAGATCACCAGCTTCGAGGAGGCCAAGGGTCTGGACCGCATCAACGAGAGGATGCCGCCGCGGCGAGACGCGCTGCCCTCCGACGCCAGCCTCAACTCCCTCAACAAGGCCCTGTCCTCGGAGACCAACGGCACGGACGCCAAGGGCAGCACCAGCAGCGGCGGCAGCATCCAGTGAAGGCCACCCGCGGGCGCCGCCTCGGCCCGCGGGGCTGCGCCGCCCTCGGCCCCGTCCCGGCCCGCCGCCGCAGAACGGGGGCAGAGGGCGAAGGAGCGGAGAGGTGGGGGAGGGGGAGCGCTGGAGTGCGGAGGGGGGAGGGGGTGGCGTCTCCCGCTCGCATCGGGGGGACATCTCACATGCTAGTCTTTGGATATGCCTTCAAAATATTAGTTCATAGTCAAATCTGCTAAGTTATTGCCGGTTCACATTTCTGAATGATCAGGCCGTGCGCTTGATCCTCTACCACACCACAGTATGTCAGAGAGAGTAAGATCTTAAAGGTGATGTTTTTTTTGAAAGACCCTCGCTCATTTACACCGAATGGAAAGTTGTGTAACTTCTTACTAACTATTGTACGTTTACAAAATACAGCACTAAAAAGGACAGAACATGAGATAATGTTTTTAACATATAAGGGTGTACAAACTAAATAAGGACTATTTATTGATAACTTTTTTTGCTACTCTTATAAAATAGCTCTGAAATGAATTAGGCAGTCTTAAAAAGAATGTTGCAACGTTGTCGAAATGCCAAATAATGGAACGTTTTATGGTTTTGTACAGATTATGCTTACCTCAGGTTCTTTTGGTGTGTGCTTTGACCTGATTTTTCTGTATAATGGCTAAATAACTCCGTAATGAATACCTATTTTCTTGAGTTTCATAACTGGAATTTACATTTACCTATCTATCATTTGCAAATATGTTTATTTTTTGTCTCTTTTGGGGGGGGGGGGGGTAGATTTATTGTGGCTTGCTGGAATTCTTGAGTGTTCATTTTTCTCTTTTTAAGTATTGCGAACAAAGTAAAAATAGAGAACCTATATTGTGTAAAAAAAAAAAAGAATACAATAAACTTAAAAGTGTCTGCCTATGCATGTTTTATAAAAATCAAACAGAGGAAATAGAAAATCTGAATACCTTGGCTGTGGAAGCCTGTTTTGAAATATATTGCGCTTTAGTGAACATATACTGGAAACGTATACCTGCATACTTTCAATTAACACCATGATAATGCTCTATGCCTTCAACTTCTTTTGTAATTGAAGCATTTAACTATCTAAGATGGATGAGAAATCATATTTTTATCCTGCGCTTGTAAGTGCACACAGTCCAATTACGCATGTTTGACAATTCTCGTGAGGTGTGTGGTTACATGTGGAACTCAAAATGCATGATAGCTGTTCGTGTCATATAACGGTTTAATCGGTTTCGTTCTGTTTTGTAAATGTGCCACAGAAAGTGTAATTTGATTATTATTATTACTATTATTATTTGGAACTCTGCTTTGTATATCAGTTACAGGTTTGATACTGCTCAATACTTTAAGATGAAACGAAAAAAAAATACTTCGATCTTTTTTAAGAACTGCTTAAGTGCCCAAGTAATTCACTACACGACATGAAGCCTTGCTTTTGTAATTTAACTTCAAAACTGTTGGCAGATGAGGCATGCACTTGCAACTATGAAAAGTATTTTATATAACTGTTCAATAAAAATGTGCATGAATTTCAACTTGAAATGAACCTGCTTTGTGTGTGTGTGTGTGGGTGTGGGTGTGTGTGTGTTTGACTAAGCCGGGCTGTCCTACTCTCAGTTCTCTGCCAATGGATATGCAACCATCCAAAATAAAATGTAATACGTTCCACAAAATAATCCTTTGGGCATTTTTGCATGGTGACTGAATGGAGCTGTATTACAGAGATAGTGATGTGATATTCAGTGTTGCCATATTCCCACCAGATGATGGGGAACACCCAGAATCGTTACACCTGCAAGGAAACCAGAGGCCAAATTTCATTCTCCAAAATAAAATTATATTCTGTTCTTCACGCCTCAGAGTTGAAGGGGGAGAGAACTGGAATAAGATACAGTAACTGAAGGGTTTTTAAATGCCTTCCAAGATTAAACTTGATTTCTAACTCTTCCACATGAACTTAAAGCGGCATTAAATACTCTTATGACCTTTAGTGACCCCTATTGGTGACCAGTAGGAATTGCAACAACATTGATAGAATTTGTCTCCTCCTCCACAAGTCTCTGGCACAGCTCCCCTCCCTTCCCCAAGGCGGCCTGTGGCCTTGACACAAACAATAGTCGTAATTTCACAATAGAGACAAGTAAGATAACTAATTAGAGCAGGGATCCAAGAGAAACAGGGGCTCTTTTGTTTTTTTCAAAACAGATTACGGAAAAGTGAGGTTTGAAAATCAGAAATCTCAGCACCTGGTGAAGTAATTATTGAGTCACTGGTACTGATCAACAACTCTTATCAACCCCCACTGATTTGGTCTTCCTTATTAAATAGTGGGCTTGCTGTTGGCACATTTCACTCTTGGTAATTGAGTTTTCATCTGCTGCCTAGAGCTTCGTTTCTAACAGGACCCCTCAACAAAGGAATTTGGCATTGACTGCACAATAAGTACATGGGAAACTGCAGCTTGGCAATTCCACATAACAAAGGTGCTTCCTCTGGATCAACCTGAGTAACTTCTCTGATTAAAGATAAAGCCAAGACCGCGCAAACATCTCTGTTTATATACTGACAAAGGTGTGCAGCCTTCCTCTTCTTGTCACACACATCAGAGTCAGTTCAAATCACTGAAATAAAACAGGAAACTATTAGGAAAAAAATTTAAACTTTCATTGAGCTGTCATCTTTCTGATCTTGGAGGGGATAGAGAATCATTCCTCAAAAATCCACTCTGCCTCCTTTTTCCCAAAATCATTTCTCCAGATAAACAAAATATTCTACTGTAAAAGAACCATCCCACCTAACTAAGAACCACTTAGTGACCTTCATTTATTTATATCTGATTTGTAAAGGCCTTTCTTTGGTCTGTTCAGCTGAAGTCGAGGCACAATGCTCCACTGGAAGGAAGTGAACTTTGACATCCTGTTTTCGGGAGAGTCCGAGCCTCCTCATTGGCTTCTCTAAGTTTCGTAGCCCCAGAGGAATAACATGCAGCCCTAACTGAGACTGTTTACAGCAAGGCCTGTGTAATGAATAATGGCTAATCGCACTGCCATTGAAATGACTGAGTTTGATGCAGTAGAAACACATGTGGTTAGGTCTGCAAAGTCCAACATTATAGTTCCAGCCTGTTTGGTGATAACCACAGATAGGAGGAAAAGTGAGACTCCACAATGAAGTCCAGAAGTAGAGACTTTCTTCCTGATGGTATATCAAATCCACAGCCCAAGCAATTTTAATGAAGCACCCATGATAAGTTGGCTAATTTTCACAACATTCACCATTTGCTGTATCATTAAAGAAAAGTTTAGCAACAGCAGGTGTCAGAAGCTTATAACGCACAAACCTTTGTTATACTGTATGTCCCGTCTATTGCTATAACACCTTTGTTTCTGCCACAAGCAGCTGTGATTTCAGGTGAACTGTCAATGAAATACAGTGCTTGGTGGATTGTATCTTAAATACAGATCTCAGTCTCAGTAAGAGCATCAAACTGTATGACTCTCCCTCAGGCCTTTGTGCTCCAAAATCTGAGAGGCAAATAAACTGTATCCACTTCACTCGTTAAAGTGTAAGAGTAGAGTGAGGCTCTGCAGCCTTATTACTGTTACAACAGGAATATTCTTAAGCAGCCTGAACAGTGTGGTGACCTCACTAAGGTCGTCTGCATGGAGGCACTGTTAAAAAAACAATGAAGAATGGTAAAACGTCACAGCTGGTATTTAAGCAGCTCCCTTGGGCTGCGAAGGCTTTAGTCTTCTGCTGCAGCTGTTTGCTTTGCTCATACGTGGGTATCATTAACCTAAGATAAAAGAGACATTTTATGATTGTAAATTGTTTTGAATTTGTGCTGTTGGTGCATCCACTTCAATAGGTATGAATTGGTATGACAATTGGTATGAAGTTTTTAAATCTGTGTGAATATAATCTGATGTGCCTTGCTATTACGCAGCGATAGCAATTGACTCAGATTGTTAGTGGAGGTTTATCAAAGATTCCCAACACTAAAACCAGTTACTTCACCCTATTCAGTGGATGAGGATTTTGAAATGGCGCCACTAACTGTCACTTATTCCAAGGGCAAACCTTGGAAAATCAACTCCTCTGCACTCGACTTATCTAAAGATATAATGAAGATGCAATTCTTGGAAAGCATGGGTTGTCATTTTTTCCAAAGCTTGGTTGTTCTTTTTGCCAAAGCCTTCTCCTTCAGAAGAGTGGTGACATGCTTGACCTGGGTGATCACTAATGAAAGTCTCAGAAACCTCCCAGTCTCGTCCTGACTGGTCACACTGGCCCTCAAATGTGAGCTCAGGAAAAAATAAGTGACAGGAGTTGGCGACACATTCAAACACAATCCTCAAATCCGAGTTCCTGTCGAATGGGCCCGAGATTTCTCGCCCACTGGCTGCTCTGCACTGGTCTGCACAGCCGCCCCCTGCACGTCAGGAGGGGAAGCCAGTGTATTTCCTCCCCTCCTTTATCTAAAGGAAGTGCCAAAATAAGCATCAGCAGCGGGGCGGCCGAGCTCGGACACCTTTTCCACTGGCTGCTCAGTTCTGGTCTGAGGAAGGGACTCGGAGGGGTTCACGGCCGCAGAATCACCATGAAGACCATCAGGGTTCTTGTCCTCCTTCTGCTAGCGTCGTTCCAGTTCTTCACAACAGGTAGGGGAGCCACTGAAACCTCCTTTGACGGGGTTACATACTGTAGATGAGTCAGAGCTGCAATAGACATTCTCAGCTCTCCTTAACCTAGGATCAATCAGTTTCAGTTCCAAGAAACTGTCACTTCAACCAGGACAGGGCCCTCAAATAATTGATGCCTAGATTAGTGTGTAAAACAAAACTGAATCTAATATGTTACAATGGCAAAAGTCTACTGACGCCAGAAACATTTCCACAATCAGATTTTTTGCCATTTTTAGTTGGCAAAAAATGTTATTAGTTATTTTAACAATATAAATGTTTGAATGGAAAGAGAGTTCTGCGTTGTCTGAGTGTTTCGCAGCAGAAGTCGTCCATATTTTTGGTGATAATTGAGCTTGAGGTTTTGCACTTGCTTGCTTGTTTGTTTTTTGTTTTGATGTTATTTAGTTTGGTCTTGGTATGTGCAAAGATAAAGATCCAGAGGAGTATCACAGTGTTATCCGAAAGCCACTCTCACACTTTGAACATTACCTCGGGGGCATCCAGTCTGAGAGTGTATTTCCGTTTGTCCGAGCTGAGATAAGCTGTGTACGTGCACGTGTGCGTGTGTGTGTGTGTGTGTGTGTGTGTGTGTGTGTGTGTGTGGTGTACGTGCGATGTGTGTTCGTCCTCGACTTTCATTGAGTAAACTTTTGGACTAAAGATTGAGAGAAAAAGATTAAAAGTTGTATTTGTTGTGTTGCCGGTGATAATGAAGGTAAAAATACATTCTAATTAAGAAAACAAGAATGAATCAAAACCAAAGAAATGAAAACACATCAAGGAGTGACAAATGAGTGTTGTTTCTTGCTTGAAGGACAGGAAAAATAGGGTGGCTCTTGATTGTTTGTTTTTCTTTTGCAAAGCCGGGCACATATCCAAAAGAACCTTTAACTGTTCTGCGCTGGCCAGATAGGTGATCTGACCGCAGATAGGCAGTGGGAACCGAGCTGCTCCCTCTCTCACAGAGAAGAGGGGTCATTGTCCTGAGAGCGAAACGTCCCGACTGGCAGCGGATCCGCCTCCAGCGTTCAGCTGTAAACATCTGAAGGAAACAACCACGCCATGGGCACCGCTCTCCCAGACGGGACATCTGCACCCAAGGGCTGGAGCTTTTTCTAGTGCCACAGCACATGAAGGAAAGGGAAGGAGAGGAAAGGAAAGGAAAGGAAAGGGAAGGAGAGGAAAGGAAAGGAAAGGAAAGGAGAGGAGAGGAAAGGAAAGATAAGGAAAGGAAAGATAAGGAAAGGAAAGGAAAGGAAAGGAAAGGAAAGGAAAGGAAAGGAAAGATAAGGAAAGGAAAGGAATAAGAAAACCTGAGAAAATTACAATTCTGTAACCTATTAAGAGAGATTAAAGAATTCTTAACACTAGAATGGTCAGTGGATTTTGGGGGGTTTAAGGCCAATAAGCTGCCAATTGAATGGGGTAAATATAATTCTAACCAATATTTCCTTTCCTTACTAGTGTAGTGTGAATTTGAAAATCTAACAACACTAGTTTGTACAGAAAGTGGGTCTAGGGAAAGTCACTGAGGGCCATTTTGGAAGCTTCTAAAATTCAGAACAGTCATCATTCGCCTGCAGCTTGGCCTTCCTAGCATAAAATTTCCCCTTCCCAAATATTTGTCATTCTCTAATCATGAGGATCTCCACATCTGTAGTGGGCAAGGAAGGCTCAACTGCTGACTCTCCTGACAAGGCTCATAAAGCGAGACAGAGCTGCATGCTGGAACCCCGGGGTCAGCTCCTCAGCGGCGAAACACGGGGAGCGGACACGGGTCGCAGCTGACAGCGGCGAAGACGGGAAGCCTGGCCCGGCCCTCTCAGCCGCACAGGGTCAAGGGACAACAATAGTGCGTCTGGGACAGGATGCAGCTTCACACCGCGGCGGGCTGCGACCGGAGGATATCCACCTCCGACACGACACCCGCCACCGCCACTATCTCCACTTGTCATCCCCAGTCTGACACCAGCGGAGGGGCCGCCTTTGTCCCAGGCGCTGGCTGGCCTTTCAGTGCATGCCAAACAGGAACGATGCAAACATGCGGCGACTGTCTGATGCTAAAAGGGGAACAGATCGTTCTGAGGAAATGTTTCACATAGACAAATTGATGCTGGCTCTTTCATGACGGGAGCATTTTTGTTTCCTAGATAACACATCAGAAGAGCACTACCTCAGACTGGGGCTGGGCGATATGGTTGAAATCAGTATCACCGTAATCATCAGGATTTTTTTCAATATCGATATATATCACGATATGGCTTACATATGCAAAGTCACATTATTAAATAATTAAAAATGAATGTGTGCCATTGAATGGTAATTCGAGGTAAACTGATACTTTCAATTAATATTCCTTAAAATGTTTCATACCTCATTTTGTCAGAGTTTTTAAATAAAATTTGCTTGTTATCATCAATTTAGACAGCAGAATTGTGTGTCACGATATTGATTTATCACCCAGCCCTACTTCAGACTTCTTACACTATTTGGCCAACTGTGATGTGCCTGGAAACATGAGTGTGACACCAGCTTCAAGATTTTGTTTACATAATTCACCACTAGATGTATTATCACCTACTGCTGATGAGCGATTTTCAACCTCACTGTTGTGTTACTATGCTATGCCCCATAGTATTGTTTTTAAACTTCATTCAATGCATGACTGTGTTGTACATAATGCAAATGGACATGTGTGAAGTATTTGTAAGTTCACAGTTGTGTCTCTTCTTCCCAGTTTTATCAGATGAGACAGATGAATCAGGACAACCAGCAGTGGTGACAACATTGAAACCAAGTGAGTAGCCTATAGCTCAATCACTAAATGCATGATATTTAAATTATTTCCTCAATAAATCCTGAGGAAAAAATTAAAGAAAATGAGACGATCATTTTAATCCTTTTAATTTTAGTTTACCCAGATGTTTTTTTATCCATCACTTATTCCTGCTGCATTTTGCCCCATCCAAGTTCTTCTTTCCTTGTGAAACCCAGTCTCTGCTGATATTACAGCCGTATGTTTTGACTCAGCAGAACGACATGACCAGAAGTGTGTTAATTGAGTTTTGGCTTCATTTCTCCTTAACTGATCTTATGCAAGTGTTTAAATTGTAACTCTATCTCAATGTCTGTGTGTCTACAGAACCAAAACAAGATCCAACACCAGGCCCCGCGCCTCCTGCCCCTGCTGCTACTACTACTGTTACTGCTACCATTGCTCCCATTGCTCCCACTGCTCCCACCAGGGAACCACCTGAGATCAGTGAGTGTCTGTTGAATAGATAGATAGATAGATAGATAGATTGATTGATAGGGGAGACTGGGGTTGATTGTAACACTTTTAACATATTTGTCCATGTGTTTGTGTGCGTATGTATTTGTGCGAGAGTCATGTGTGTTAACTGGTTTAAGTTGTGACATGTTTATTCTGTTACAACTATCCCCACCCCAGCCATTAAAGTCACAATAATTTGACGTATTTCCAGTTGAAACAGGATGTTGGGGCGGGACATAATGCAGGATGTTGGGGCGGGACATAATGTTGAAACAGAATGTTGGGACAGGACATAATGTGGGGAGGGATCATTCAAAAGTGGCTGACTGTGTAAACCAGTGGGACAGCAGAGTCTGTTTAGGAGAGAAATGCAGTTTTATATGATTGAAGGGGCAAAGGGGGGGAGTTGTTAAAAAATCTGTGATTGTGTTATTGTTTTGGAATTTTTATTTATGGCTACTGGTATACAGCGAGGTATCCTCTAAAAATAGGTTGTTTTGCAGTAATGGGTTTTTTTTAATATAAAAATGTCATTGGCATTTACTGTTAAATAGGTGTATATTGTTACATGGAAAATTAGCTAACAAGGAGAAAAGCTGATTATCCTAATTTAAGTTTGATAATTCTGATGGTAAAAGAGAATGTGCTATCCAAAAAAAAAAAATTTTATTAAAAAATTACATACCTCAAAATCAGAAATTTGGCTGTAAATTTGTCAGTTTTCTTCAAAGCCTCTTTCCTTTCCACATGTGAGCTTGGGATTGAATGGAGCGTCTACACAGTTAATCACATGATTTCTAGCTTGCTCCTGATTGGAGGAATTGAAAGCATTGCAACTATCCTGTGTTGAGACCATCCCCGGTCTCCCCTAGGTAGCTGGACTGGGTCACACAATAGTTTGTGCTTATATTTTAATTCCTAATGTTTTGTGGTTCCAGAGAAGGCAGAGCCTCCGACCACAGCTGCTGTCCAGACGACTGTTCCCCCTCCACCTGCACCAACAGAGCACAAGGATTTGGTCACTCCAACCTTGCCTCCATCCAAAGACAATAACAGTTAGTCTTTGTCCAGAATTGAATGAACTACACAATCTTGGTTTTCATTGCTTTGCTGATGATACAGTAGAGTGGGTACGGGGGTGGGGGGGTGGGGGGAGCAAACAACCAGAACAACTGTGTTGTAATTCCTTGCTCAGCCACAGGAGACCGGCTCCCAACTGTGATCGCAGATTGGGGCTTTAAGACTCAGCTAAAAAGTCTTTAAAATTTGAATTTTTTGTGATTTGTTTGTAGTCCAATATGGTCATTTTCTATTTGTTTTGTGTGTGTTTTTTTCCTTTCTGCTATGTTTGCATTTACTGTATTTCTTTTTGCTGTTTTACTCTATGTAAAGTACTTTGTTTTGAAAAGTGGTATAAAAAATAATAATAATAATTATTATTATTATTATTGCTATTATTAGTATTATTGATCTAACTATTCATCACTATCCCTTACTGTTTGAGATTTGTCATATTTACATGACATTTTATTCATGTCTATTAGCTGCAGTAGAGATGACACAGCAGAACGACACAGTGGCACCAGTATCTACTAAGGATGAGAGTCAACCAAAGCAAGGCTCTGACGACTCCTCTGAAACCTCCAAGGCGGACGTGACACCAGGTATATGATCATTAATGAGTGGGGGTTTGTATTCCAAAATGTTCTTTGCTTGTTGTTAGATAGATGGATGATTACAGCTTCTAAATAATGAAAAACCTTCATGACAGCAAGGTGTGACCTTTGTTAAATGCTGGATGTCCCATTTTGGATTGACAACCTATTTTGAATTTTATTAGAACCGGTTGACAGCAACAAGGAAACACCAAAACCAGACAAAGGTATGTACCAGTATCAAATAATATCACCTCTTTTTTCCACTAAACTACAGAGAAATGACTAATGAATTGTGTCCAAATCATGTCCGGTGATAATCAAAGTTCCCTTAAGAAGCAGAAAAACAATTAAGGAGAAAGCTAAGATGTGACTAAAAAGTGTTTACTCTTGTCATAATTGAAATGTTTTGACCTAAATGCAGTATTTAATGTGCAAGTTTGACTCAGAAACAATGATGATCTTTATTTTCTTTATTGTTCCCCAGCTGCACCTGCTCCTGCTCCTGCTCCCACCCCAGGTACACATATATTTGCAATTTTTTAGTTGTCTATAGAATTGGTATTTTTTCTTCTTTTCAGTTGTTCTTATTCTTTATATGTATATATTTATTTACATGATTTATATCCATGAATGAAATTCTACTGGCCAAAATATGAGATATGATCATTTGACATCTGACATAGCACTTATTACTTCATATATGCCATTTGGTGGATGCTTTTATCCACAGCGCTTCACTGTACCATGAATGTATAACTTTTAGTACTTCATAACTTAAATTCTTGGTTTCAATTTATATGAATGTCTTTTTCAAGGACCCTGGTGGCGATTTGAGTTTATTGTAAATGTGATAGTAAGACTTTTTTTTAGCTTCAGGACAGAAAGAAAAGGACGACAAAAAACCTGTAGAGAAAGGTGGTAAGTTACTTACGTTGATATCATCTACACAGTCACATCACATATGGAATAAATGGATGCCTTTTTAAATCAGAACTCATTCTTAGTCACAATAAAAAGGGACTGGAAGCTAATCTAAAAACACATTTGCTTTGATAGGTACTCAGATTGGCACTGAAGAGAAAGCACCTCCCAAATCAGGTAATGTCCTGTACTGTACTGTAAATTGGGTAAATTAAGTAAATTGGGCTCAGTATTATTAGAGTTGAGGTTATAAGACCATAATGTGCTCCTGCTGGCCTTTTCCCTACTCTGTGCCTTCATTATCATTCCAATTTTAATAATGAAGCACGTAAACATGTTGTCCACCTCAAATGATGCAGGCACCCCATGGGCCAATCAGCAACAAGATGCATCATCCCTCCATGTTTCCTCAAAATCGGACTAGCAGTTACAGCCTTTCTGAAATTTTGACCTTTAATTATAGCGCCCCCATTAGGCCAATCAGTATTTCATCATGTTTCATCTTTAATAAACACTACATGGTATAAACTGTATGAATGTTGTTTTATCCTCAGACAAAAGGCTGCTGTGGATTCTCCTGCCTGTCCTCGGCGTGGCAGTGGCTGCTGTCGTCTGCATTCTCAAATTCAAATGCATGAAGGTCCACGATCACACAGGTAGCCTATTAAAGATGAATGCTGCATGCTGAATGGTATTAATGCTTACATTTCAATTAATAAGGGATACAAGTCAGTATGAATGAAGTGGACAGATCAATAAAAATACAGTCTGTGTTTACAAATGTCTGCTCTTGTCTTCTCTTCTCTTCTCTTCTCTTCTCATTTCTTCTATTCTCTTCTCTTCTTATTTCTTCTTTTTTCTCCTCTTCTCTCATTTCTTCTATTCTCTTCTCATTTTTTTTCTCTTCTCTTCCCTTCACTTCTCTTCTCTTCACTCTTCTCATTTCTTCTCTCCTCTCCTCTCCTCTCCTCTCCTCTCTTCTCATTTCTTCTCTTCTCTTCCTTTCTCTTCTCTTCTCTTCAACAGAGACCATTGATAACGGCACTGAAAAGTGAGTGACTTTGAATTTTGACGACATGGATTCTATTGTAACGGTCTGAACTACCAAAGTACTCATAGATATCCTGCTCTCTCTGCCTCTTCGCCTCCTCACAGCGCGTCTTTCCAGAGCCGACCTGACAGCACCAAAGACGGAGTGATGCTTCTCGGTGTCAAGTCTTCAGGTGGAGAAGAAAACGGTACGTTGTTGTCTTCCATCAGTTTTTCTGAGCTCCTTCTCTCGCTGCTGTCTCCCATCCTCGGCCACGCTGTTTCACCAGACTCGCAATTATTCCAGGGAAGTTGGGAGCTTTTAATATCTCATTGTGCTCATTGGGCTTTGCTGGTGCGAGGGAAGGTGTTTCCTGTGATTTCGCACCCCCGCCCTCCAACGACCAGCAGGGGTTGAAAGATAGGGACTTCCTCACATAAACACAGATTATTTTGGACGGGAGCTATTGTGCGGCCCGCAAATGTCAGTGTGGCCCAGACACTGTGTGTGTGTGTGTGTGTGTGTGTGTGTGTGTGTGTGTGTGTGTGTGGGAGGAGGGGAGAGGGTGGGGGAATGCGTGTGCACGTTCATGTGTAATACGCAGTTTGTACACACACTCACTCCACCCATGTCGAAAAATCTGGGCATGAAATTCCCGCACCTTCCTTCCCTCATACAATCAGGCCTAGATTACTGTAAACAACAGAGGGAAATGGAGTCAGGCTTTAGGAATCCTGCTGAGGAAGAACGTGTTCACGCTGTTTGAGACTATTTAGTCAAATCTTTTTTGTACTGCATTTTTTAAATTCTTATTTTACAGCAATATTTGTGGCTGTTTTAGAGCAGGGTGCACTTGTACTGCAGCATTTCAAACACATAAAGATATATCATGATATTAAGAGGTTGTGAGCTGGGAATTATAAGGTCCTATCTGGCTTTTTGTTATCAAAATTGAGTTAACCGCATATTCATGGTCTTTGAAAATGTACTTTATGCTTGTGTGATGTTATTTTTTGGGGGTTAAATATTTAAAAAGATAGTAAATACATAACAGTTTTTCCAGCTGGGATGTCAAATCTTTGATCCTCAACATCACAGTTTACAGAATCTTAAACCTGATATACATTTTATAACTAAAATTGCTATTATCACTCCTTTATTTAAGATGGGAACAATTGAAATGAACTACAAAATCCCTATCAACAGGTATCACTATAAATAACATAACTAGTTTTATCTGGCCTAAACTAAATGTATTGATCTAATGGATCTATAGGCTATCTGGCTATCTGATATCTGGCTTCAAGAAAGTGACCCAGTTGACCTTTTGGGTGAGAGCATAATTTTCCTCTTAGCAGTGCCACATACTGTGCTGTGTGTCAATGCAACACTGCCGTCTGGTGTTGAGTAAAGGGAAAGTGTTTCTCAACGAGCCAAGGTACAATCAGAGAATGTGTTAAATCTCATTTTCAGCTTTTAGAGAGAACTCCTCCTTTGATCTTTTGATCATTTAGCCTGCTGTGGCTTCATCGGCTGCCTCCTTTGTTCTGCATTTCAGCTGCTGCGAGATAAAAAGAAGGGCAGAACCAGTCACATGGAGACCGACCGCTGGATGAGTCAGACCTATCGCCCACACACTGATGGTCCGGACGAACTGTTTCTATCTTTTTCTAATATTCAAACCTGACATAAGTCAAGTCTGAAAGCCAAGGAAGGCACGTTGTGAAGTAGGAAATATTGAGTAGTTTGTGTATGATTCTGTATGCTGACAGCGTAAAGTTCAAATTGTCTCGTCCTTGAAATTGAATTTCACTTGCACCACATGCTGTATAGGCTTTTCTGAAAATGAACTGTATTGACTGTGATCATAAATCTCAGAGTGAGAGAGCTTATCTTGAACCAACTTTGTTCCTCAGGACTTTATGCTGTAAATCAGAGGGGAACAGGGGTTGATAAATATGGGTCCAGAGCCATCAAATGAATTACAGCTAATCAGTTTAATCACATGGAGTCATGGAGAAAATCATATGGACCAAACCAGAGATTCTGCATTACAGTCCCAGCTCTCCTCTCTTTGGATTGATAGTCTGATGTATTTCAGCATACTGTTGACTAAGACAGACCTAAATGTATTGCCACACATTTTTTGTACAGTGCACTCAGTTCAGATCCATCACATATTTGATGTAATAATTGTTCATGTCATAGTTTTTTTTATTACTATCCTATCCTTTGTTGCCCATCATTTATTTACCTTGCATTGTTTTGTAGATTATGACGCCATTCATTTGTTATTGCTTACATCTTTATTGTCTTCTCCAGCCTCTTTTGTTCAAAGAGGCTGTAAGAACAAGAATGGCCCTGGCAGACATAAATATTTTCAGGTGTTCCTTCTCTTTTCTTTTTATGTATCTAAGTTAAATATTGTTGTTGAAGTTTACTATTCCCCCCCGGCTTCTCGACTGGAAACTTTATTGAACCAGCAGGGTCGTCTTGCATGACAATACTGTCACCAGAAACTTTGTTTGTACGTGCAGATAAACTTTGTGGCGTTTCAAATGGATAAAGGAGAATCTGATATGCACTGATGGTGTTTTTTTCATATACATTTTGACTAAATATTACATACAGTGATGACAAATAGCTGTGTGTACTTCAAAATACTGTAACTATTTTCAGATGTTCATGTACAGCATATGACTGGAATTTCATGCTCACATCCACTATTAAAACACTCCTAATGGTTCTGGTGCCCAATTTGGTTGCATCACTGCCTCATTATCTTTTGTTGTTTTGATGGGTCATCTATGGCAAATGACTCAAAATAGGTGTTTGGGTGATGGATACTTTGATCTATAAAATAAAGTGAGTGAGAAAATTTGGTTAGTTCTCACTCAACAGTGAGTGATAATAGCTTATGTATTAAAATGTATAATTTCATCACACTGCCTGGTACATTAGGCTTCAAAAAACAACAGTTGAGTCATTTTCGGGCTTTTCAGCAGTTTTTTTTACACATTGGGCACAGAGACAATGCTAAATCTTCATGCAATATGCCAAATATTTGTCAAAACATGCCCTAGATTAAATGTTATCAACAATCTGTGCGCATGTTTTTGTTTATCTTGCTTGAAAATGAGGCTTAAGGTACTCTGTGTAACCAACAGCAGTAGGATCCATAGTCAAACAACACCCCTCCTGTTGTTTGTCTGTTTAATTATTCACCACTGGAGGGAGCAAATTGTCAACACAAGACAAAGTACCAACATGGTTTGGCCCTGACCGGTTCATAAAACAGTGTTTATTGCAGAAGGGGTTTCATGAGGTTGCAGTCAAACAGATGTAGGCCAACAGTATGAAATATCTCACTCAGTGTCCCTGCCTGCTCTATCTATACCATAGCTTGCATGCGGTGCAGAACTTATTATAAATTCATAACCAGGTCAAAAAACATCCAAAGGGTGAATCTCCATTATCTGAATTCCATGTGTATGAATCCAAATGAGTCAATAAAGAGAGGCTTTGCTGAGTGGATTGCCATTTTTTGCAGTCACTGACCTCCATTTTTAATTGATTCCCAAACAGCGTGGCTCTCTCTGTGGCCTTTGTAAGGTGAGACTGGGTAACAGCTTTGACTGTGGGCACATTTCCATGAATGAGACAGTGAGGAGGCTGGCAGAGCGCCCATCGTACACAAGTAAAACCCCTTACCAGCTGCAGTATGGGCTATGTTACATGCAAAGTCCAGTGCCAGGCCTTTCCTTCAGCTTCATCGCATAACCCACCAGCCATAGTGTTAAGAGTTTCCCTCTTTAGGCCAAATATTTGTCCATTTCCATTGCCCAACGGGTTTTCAATCGCCATCTAAATGTGGCGCTAAGCCTCTGACAGTGAGACTAGATACATGATAATTGTTCTGGTATTTGGAATTAGTTAAAATTATGTTTTACTTGATGACAGTATCTAATCTCAACATGATGTTTGACAATTAGAAACATTGCAAACATTCCCCTGAAAAACTTAATTATAACATCAGCAAACAAATGACTAATTAGAGCCAGTTTGCTTAGCAATTCTCATCAGTGCTGTAATGAATCTAAAGTCTAAGCTATCTGATATCTTCCCAATTAACAATATTGACTGGATCCTTGTACCATCCTGGGACCATGCAATAAAATACCAAGACAGAATACAGAACTGAACTGCTTGTGGTGGTAGCATAAAAGAAAATGGTTACTTTGAAGTGAGCCTACTGCTTTGGCTTCACTGTTTTGAAACCATGTAATTTACTAAAAAAAAATACATCTACAACTTTTAGGTCCTTAGAGTTCATTTTTCTGTTTTTACCAAACTTACTTTTGTAAGGCAGCAATAACACTGATTGAAAACTACTGTATGCTTCAGAGAAATAATGAAAGTAATCTCAGCATATTAATTCTCCATATCAATAATCTTTGCAGCAGCGCAGTACAATGGTACAATTCAGCACAATGGTACAATTCAGCACAATGAAAATTGCTCCCTTTGCCCTGTTGCTCTGGAGGCAGAGTATAATTTGACTTAATTCAAATTTCCATTGTAAAATAGGCTCTTCAGATTGGGTTGAACTCATTAGTGGCACATAGGAACAGCAACTTCAAGGACAGGACCCACATAAAAGCTAAAAAATACTATTCTGCTGTACATGTGCTATTTTGAATTGATTGATGTCCTACATTTGACTCAATACACATGGATTGTTGGTATCATAACAGAGATAAACTTCTCATCTTTCATTGGAGCCTCATGCCTGTCAAATGAACAGAGTCCATGGGGCTTCAAAGTGAACTTTGGTCTATTGCATTGCCTAATTTTGCCTATTTGTGCCAAAAACACATAGTTTTTGCTTACATTTCAACAGTGACCTTGTCTAAGAATGTCACAGTCAAAGTATTCCAACTGTGAGAAAATACTTCACCCCTAAGCAGCCAGTTAAAGATATAGTACAGCCATGTTGATATGACAGGGACATTTAGCTTGCCAGGACATTTAGCTCCATGGATAAGCTTTTTAGAATAAATGACAGCAATAACTGTCACAAATACTATATCACTGCACACCTAATGGTTAGCTGAAATCATCCAAAGTCTCCAGGATCATTTGTAGATTCTAAATAATAAAAACATGATGCATTGCTTAATATCACATATTAAATATACAGTGGGTTAAGTAATGACTCAGACTACATGCATCTGCAGATAAGAACAGCTCAATCAACTGAGTTCAGGAACAGCTGCATATATCAGGAGCAGCAACTATATAAAATGCTTGAAGCACGACTTAAACAGAAAATACACCATTTGAATAAAGGGATGCAAAACTCATAAATGAAACATTTCAACTGCTCACTGTGGCAAATCCAAAAATCTCTTTGCAGTTCAACTTCTCTCTAATTAATGGACACTAAACATTTAACTAATTAGAAAGAACAGTTTTACTTGAAGGAAAGCCTGTCAGCTTAATGTGCAACAGCAGCAAAGCTACGAGAGACACCGCGCAACCAAGTATCTCCTCTGTTCCAGAAATGCAACTCAGCAAAATATAGGCAGGCTTAGTCTGCTGTTAAATTCCACGGGGGGGAGGGGCGGGGGTGCAACATGAGGCACGCTTCACTGAAAGGTGAGGGGTGCCAGCCTGGCATACCGGGCCTGTTGATAGGGGATAACAGAGGGTTCATCTGAACTGCCATGGATTAGTAATGTGAAGCGCAACACGTTTTATTTTTTGCCTTATTCAGGGAAACAGGAGTTGGCAGATGGAGCGAA
Source organism: Centroberyx gerrardi (assembly GCF_048128805.1). Lineage (NCBI taxonomy): Eukaryota > Metazoa > Chordata > Actinopteri > Beryciformes > Berycidae > Centroberyx > Centroberyx gerrardi. The sequence goes on from NC_136019.1 coordinate 14,736,839, forward strand.
TTCGCAGGCAGACTTTGGTCGACTCACCTTACGCGCCGGGACTGAAGGTCAAAAGCAGCGGTGCTTCACATTACTGGCTCGGTCTCCCCTCTTTCATGCTCATTGTCAGTCTTTACACAGCTCAGCAGCTACGTTTTGCTGCTCTCAAAGACAAATGAGAGAATCCGTGGCAGCAAAAGGCACAGTTTATTTAACCTTTATTTAACCAGGTAAAAGCACTGATAATTACGGGTAGATTCATTTTCCTTAGATCTGACAATTGCTTTAAAGTCCCTAAGAGTCTCCAGTTCCTTCAGTTTCAAGTGTCTCTGCAGGATGTTCCATGCAGTGGGGGCAGAGATCATGAAGGCTTTCTTCCCAAACTCTGTTCGAGCTGGAGGAACAGTCAGCAAAAATGAATCCTGGGGCTTCAGACTATAATGAGCTCCACATTTCTGACTAATATAGACTATCCAAGATATCCCTTTACTCATTCTTTCACATTATTCTATCATTTCGAATATGTCACATTACTTATCATTTCTGGGTGCAAAAATTTACCAGTACAAATGAATTTGAGTCTTACATGTCAAGTAGTTTCCATCAGACTTGCAGTTTTCTGAATCTGCTGCACAGTGGGATCAATGTGACTTGTTAACATGTGTCATGCATGGTGTGGCACTTTTAGCTGAATAAGGACATTTCAGTGGCCTAGATATACTGCTGTTATGATTTTACTGTCTGCCATTGACACACAGTAATGTCACAGAATCCGACTACATTTTCGCCAAGGCTCCACATGAAACCTGTATTGTTGCAAACTATGTCAGCATCTGCAGATAAGGGAAGGACACTGGGAACTGGGTTCAGGCGCCGTGTGTGAAGGGAGTTTAAGGACAGAAAATACATGTTGGATAAAACACTACAGATTTCAGTAAAGCTCATAAATAATAACTGGCAAAAGAGCACCGAATTTCAGGCTTCAGGATATGAAAATATTTCACCTGCTATGATTCCACACTTTCTATAGTTGACCTCCATATAGATGTCTATGTAAACTGTTCCTGAGTTTACTATGATTTTTCTA